>NW_009726449.1:8223-8444 GCF_000703405.1 Apaloderma vittatum | reverse complement strand
TGAAAAGAGAAGACTTCGGGGTGACCTAATAACTGCCTTCCAGTATCCGAAGGGAACTTACAGGACAGCTGGGGAAGGACTTTTTACAAGAGTGTCCAGCGATAGGACAGGGGGAAATGGGTTTAAGTTGAAGGAGAATAGATTTAGACTGGATCTTAGTAAGAAGTTCTTCAGTATGAGGGTGGCAAGACTTTGGAATAAATTGCCCAGAGAGGTTGTGG
>NW_009726449.1:0-8192 GCF_000703405.1 Apaloderma vittatum | reverse complement strand
CCCTCCCTGGAGGTGTTCAAGGC
The DNA here is from genome assembly GCF_000703405.1 of Apaloderma vittatum. Classification (NCBI taxonomy): domain Eukaryota; kingdom Metazoa; phylum Chordata; class Aves; order Trogoniformes; family Trogonidae; genus Apaloderma; species Apaloderma vittatum. The sequence continues at coordinate 8,169 of NW_009726449.1, read as the reverse complement.
CAAGTTGGATGGAGCCTTGAGTAGCCTGATCTAGTTGAGAGGCGTCCCTGCCCAGGACAGGGAGGTTGGGCTAGACGATCTCTAAGGTCCCTTCCAGCCTAGGCCATTCTATGATTTTCTGCAGCCCTTACGGCAAGTTTGTGTGTACTTATTTCATGACAGGGGCATGTGCTTGAGACTCCCCCACAGAATACTAGAAGGAACTCTGATGTCATCCAGATAGCCAGAGTTGTGATGACCCTAATAGCTCCAGAACAGTGGGTTTCAGACTCTTCAGTTTGTAATCTATGGAAATTTCCAGTGAAAGTGGAAAACTATGGAAGTCTGCAGTTCTGACACAGTTGTTTGTGGCTGCTGTGAAAGTGTAGACCATAAGTTCTTGAAGGGATTCAATAAGGCCACAGCCATAGACATTATTACTACCCTTTCTGCTGGTTTGGCTTTTTGAAGACCCAGCTAGCTGTTGGCATCACTGTCATTCTGTGGGAAGAAAGTGTATGCTCAGAGATGTTCAGACATACTTAGGGGGGTGGAAAACAGCTGCACAGGTAGCAGTGGGACCTTGCCTCAAGTGTAAAGGAGATGAGAAAGTTGTGGAGGCCATGTCAAACAAGTGGCAGCTTGAACTCTTTGTGTTGTTGATGATAGTGGAGCAATGCAACTGTGACTCAGTTCTTAGAGCTAGATGATGAATCACTGAGTGGAAAATTGATCCGGATGACCTAATACCAACAGTTGATGAGACAAATAGTTACTTTTAATACCTTAAGATTTTAAAATGTAATAGAAAAGACCTTCAGAAAGTTGTTACAGAGTTCAGAGCTTCATCATGTTTCCTGACTGTTGTCAAAAAAAGCATCATTCTTCAATGATTGGTGATCATTTGACTTTTAGATTCTGACTTCTGTAGGACAACATAGGTCCCTAGAATTAGTCAGGAATTCTAAAGATGAGTGACCCTAAAGTATGTGTCTGTACTACTCACAGAAAGAGATCCACTCTCAAAAAAAAAAAAAAAGCGCATAGGTTAAATACCTGAGGATCTGTGCAGCCTTAACTCAGGTAACTGATTAGTCTCAGCCTAGAACTCAACTCAAGCTGCACTCAGGTTAAACTTTTATTTTAATGTATTAGGTAACAGCTATTAAGTGGTAAGAGTCCAATCATGCGTTGTACAGTGTACCTGTAAAAGTCTTGTTTCCAGAGGCTTACAAAGGCTGTGTTCTGTGGTTACCGCTCAGTGTGTTGGTCTAGCCAGTTATTTTTACTGACATACACAGTACTCACATTTTCTTCCGTAGCTTGGAGAGTGCTGTTAACAGTTTTTTAATGACTTCTAAATGTTGCCCTCCTTCCTTTAAAATGATCTGTGTAATGTAGTGATGATTATATATAGTGAGCTGCATGTAAAATCCTAGCAATTTCACAGCCTCGGGATGGTATCCTGAATGCAGCATGAGAGCTTAAACAGTCACTAACCTGCTCTTTTATCTCCACATGCCTTTATTTAGCCTGGCTTTCTATAAATGGGAGATGCTGTGTGACCTCTCTATTCACTATTTGACTTCTTGAGGAGCTACAAAAAATTTCCTCGTTAACCAGCAGAACTCAATTCATGTGTATAATTGCACGTCACCTCAAAACCTTGTCATGTCACTCCCTGTGTGTGTATTCCAATGATCCAAACCCAGAGCATCTACAGAAAATCAGGCATGTAGACAATAGTTTATCAGGAACATGAGAAAATACATTTTTGTTGGAAAAAAAGAATGTAAATGCATTTTACTGTGGTGCAGAAGCAGGGAGAAGGTGGTATTAATAGGATGTACACAGAAAAGGCACTGCCACTTTCATGCCAGTAGTACCTAGATGCTACAGTTCTTGCTCTGGAGGAAATAACTGACTCAGAAGGAATGTTGTTCACCTCCTTTGCTCTCAATAAGCTCTTTGCTTATCTGCTAACAATATCAGCAAAAAGAACATTATTTTAATACTATTATGTGTAAATAGGGCTGCTACAGATGCAATAATCTCTTCATACACATTTCAGGAAAAATTACTGCAAGGATATGGACTGAAATTCTGAAACAATTTATGCCAACAAATAAAACGGCTAGTATGGGTTCTCTTCTTGAAGCTTTCTGACATAACTGGACTTCAGGCTATAATAATTAAAATCTGGAAAGCACTAGTACTACATGAAATACGTATTGTGACCAGAGCTCTAGGCCATGTTCTGACAAGGGTGAAGATGCCTAAACAAAGGTGCGAAATGCCCACAGGCCCCTCTCAGTTGTTTTACACTGGGCAGAAGGGCGCAGTTTAACCATCAGAGTTTCTTGGCCTTTTAGCTAAGTCTCATCTGTTTCCTGGTAAGAAACTGTTAATGGAAACGCTGATTCTGGAGAATCCAGGAAGCTCTGATGATGCAGTAGTACCGGAGCTTCTAGACAAGAAGGAGCCACAGGACACTTTGCACAGACCTAGTCTACAGGAAATACAGCTATTTACGTTCAGGGGAGAAATGTTGCATTTGGCTACCTCATGGCAGGCTTTTTGGACCAGACTACATATGGCCTAGTTTGATGGCTCTTGGATAGTTTGGTCTCGGCCATCCAACTCTCTTTAAGCCATGGGTTTAGTCTATAACTAAGATCGGTAAATTTTATTGTGACGAGGACAGTAAAAGCATTGTGGAGTTAAACACAAGAGTATTTACTACACTTAATAGGTTTATAAGGGTTGAGTCCCTGACCTCTTTGCTAAGCTTCATGTGATTCTTGATAAAATCTGATCTCCAAGGGTGGAAATAAGATTTGGTCTGCCTATTAGTGCAAAATGAACTGGGGGTGAACAAGGATTCTAATACCTGTCCAGGTGTATGCATAACAAGAAAAAAAAAAGTTTTAACTGATTTGTTACATGCTTATAAAGTGTTAACTTTACAGAGGTTAAGGAATGAATAACTAAGGAAACAGAATTCCTTACTGCTGTGTTTGGGCACAGAGATGGAGAGCGCCCTCGGTGTGCCAGCTTCTCTTTGCTTCGGTAGCTGTTCCACAGAAGCGTGCTTTGCTTTGAATGCAGCATGGGAGCCATCTGTAAGTAACTGCTCAAAAGTGAAGTTCACTGAGAATGACAACTAAGCTGCTGCTGGTTCAGTGCGAATGAACAGAAAACTGCTGCTGGTGCTTTTCATTACAGAAATCTTTGGTGATGAGGGATTAAGAGACGTCAACCCGGCAACCTGGATTACTGTTACCGTTTGGAATTGTGTGAGCAGTAGATGGGGCTGTTGTTCCACATGCCTTTTACTAAAAATTTGTATCACGTACCCTGGTGACAGGAAATCAAGGCGTTTCTGTGTGGGCTGTCTGGGTTTTTTGCCACATCTAGAGGGGCTGAAATGTGGTAAATGGTGATATGCATAAAACAAACCTCACAATCCCTGCACACAGGTTCTCAGTGTAGAGAAAAAAAAAAGTTTTCAAGGAATATGTAATGTTCCTATGCTGGTAGATATCCCTAACTCACTCTCTTGGTTATCGTCGCACAGCTGGGAAGAAAACCTTGGGGAGAAAGAAGCCGGCCCAGCCAGCTTGCCCAAGCAGAATACATGCTCTGCTCCCAGCCACAACTTTTGGTTGTCTCTTCCCAGCTGCTGTCCTCAGTACTCATCACGGTTACACGTTTATGATCGTGCGTGTGAGAACTCTCAGGAGCAAGCAAAAGGGTGGCAGAGATAACAAGTGTTTGTAGGTATCCCAGCGCCCCTCCTGTGAACTCACTTTGTTGCTTTGCAGCAGGGTGATCTGGTCGTCAGTTGAAGTACCTGTTCTTGAGGCTAAATTGGTGCCTGAGGGTTAACAGCTTACCATTTATCTGCTTTTTGGAGAGCAGAAAATTAAGGTGCTCTTAATGTCATCCATCGGTGGTGCTGTAATGCCTTCTGCATTAAGAAAATTCCAAAATTTAGAAGGGAAAAGTCATAAAGTGATGACACTTGAGGACTGAAAGAAATGTTACCTCCTCTCTTTACTACTACAATCCCTGATTGTGGCCCTTCGCTCTGGAGAAACATGGTGTTCTGACAGGCTCACTTATTGTAGCCTTCCAGTCACGGGAAATACGACTCAACTTCATGCAAAAGATGAAACTTCACTGGATGTCACATTTAATTAAAAGTATTGGTTTTGAGCAATATTCTCTATTCTCAATAGGGCTCCTAGCTTCAGAATATATATGTAATTTTTTTTTAAACATTGGCCACTTAGTTTAAATGTCTAAATGAAAACTGAGCTTTCTGGGAAATCTAGTCAATCTAAAATGAGCACTTTATGACCAAAATAATAAAATCAAGTACATTCCTATGCAAGCTGTTGAAGACAGTGCCTTTTCAAAGAATTTTGGTTTTAATACAGAATTAAAGAGTGTAGACAATGTAGTCAAAGGTACAAAAGTGACAACATGCCATTAAAAATGCTGTAGAGATTAATCTAGAGCTTAATGCTGCTTTGGCATTTTGCCTTATCTTGGCTGGAACATAGACCTGTTCCCCTGGAAAGTCATGAGTACAGTTTGAAACTTGTGTTATTTACCATCTGTACCTCTAGAAATGCTTGGTAGCATTGGGGGGAAAAAGAAGTGAAATTACTTACTCTTTAGTGGGATAAACATTCTGTCTGTGGATTGTGATCAACCAGTCTCAAGAGAAGAACAATCCCTTTGGGAAAACCAGTCCAAAGAAATGTTTAAAAGTCCAAGAAAACAAAATGAAACAACTATAGGTAAGCTACCTGTATAATAAAATTCTGTAACTGAATGCCTAGTTGGCAATCCCATGCCAAACTAACTCAATCTATCTGTAAATCTAGAATTTCACCTGGTTTTCATTTCAAATAAAAGTAATTCTTCAGTTTTCCTTGAAAGGTACTTGCTGGTGCAAAACCTCTGGATGGTCCACTGCACCTGCCCCTGGTTGCCTGTCCCTTCTATTTGTTCACGTGTCAAAGAATTCCACATATATTGATGACAAAGTGAGTATGATCTTGCAGGAAGATGGATGCCAAAGGCATGTAAGTTGTGTTTGCAAACATGCTACAAGGATTACTGATAAACATAATGAAAATAGACACAATGTTGCCCTTCACCAACAATATAAATATATATAGGTCATCTCATTAAAATACTTTCATAGATGTATGCACATAAGTAGTTCTTAGCAAGATGGAAGCCAATGCATTTTTCACAGTGTCTGTGAAACCTCCATGGCTGGAAAACAGAAAGACTGGAGTGATTGTCCAGCAGAAGTCCTGTCAGCGTGACTGAATTCAATTTATTCCTTTCTTTGCTCTTCGTCTTTAGATTCATTTAGCACCTCTTGCGACATCTTCTGTATCTCTTCTTTGCACCTCAGAAAGGCATCTTCCAAACACCTCATGATGTTGGTCAGGTCTGGGCTAGTACGTAAGACTACCATATCATATGCCATCCAGCTTGCCTGCACTATGAACACAACAGAGAATACTAAGCCAGGAATTTTGGTTAAATAAAAGCAATGGCTGATTCAGTAAATGAATAAAGGACATGAATTGATATCAATTCAGAGCCTAGGCCAGAGAAGGTTGGCTGTAAAATAAAGTGGAGATTGCCCACAGTGTATTACTGGTTAAATAAAAGACTACTCAGCATTATTTCTTTAGAAAAGTCTCAAAATATTTCAGATTGAAGTACACCGGTGTAAATTACAAAAGGGAAATAAAAACTTTACCTAAAAATTAAAAAAAAAACACTAAACAGGTAACCAAAAAGAAGGGTTCAAGACGTTGTTTCAAAATAAATGAACTAAAGAATCCTATCTCCAGACCAGTTAAGTCAGGAGGCTTGTGTTAGGTGAGGAAGAGTAAGATCAGGGAGGCTACAGCATATAGATGAGAGGTTTTAAAAACAACCTAAAATTTTAAATGATTTTGCAATAACAAGTACCTGATAAAGCAGAGCAAATAGTTTTAGCACTCATTTCATACTTTCCCTTTTATTTTACCATAAACTGACTGTAGTTTTCTCAATGGCACTCAAACTATATTTAGTTACAAGTAGTTTAATTAACAGTTCCCATCTATTCTTGTTAGCTTCACAGGAGTTTCTCATAGAATTGTTGTAGAACAAGGAAAAGAATATCACAGAACCATGGAATGGTTTGGGTTGGAAGAGACCTTAAAGATCATCTCATTCCGACCCCCTGCCATGGGCAGGGACACCTCCCACTAGACCAGGTTGCTCAAAGCCCCATCCAGCCTGGCCTTGAATATGCTGTCCTCTCTGTAGCTACAGGACTAAGACTAAATTTGTAGAGGGGTCTTTACTCTAGCTGAGAAATTAAACATGTCACGCACTAACCTGAGAGGTACTATGTATCCCACAATTTTTCAGAATTAAGTCTTGTTTTACATGCTATGTTTTAATAATTGTACATGAAAAACCTTACTTATGTTTTCAACCACCACTGAGTATCCATCACCTATTAGTTTTCAGTTCTTTGCTATCTGAAATTTGCTATGCAATTTGCATGCCTTCTCTCAATTAAGAGCATTAGGAAATGAGTTGATGGTGATTGTTTCCACTTACATTTCTATCACATGGAAATTTGCAGCAATAAGTATAAAAACAAATCTGTATAATTCTTAATATATTAAGACCTGTACCTGTTAGTTTTTCTATTTCCTCCAGAAGTTTTTCTAAGTCTCCATTCATGTCCTCCACCATCTTTACCATGTTATCATAGTTTTCTTCCTGAGGTTCTGTTTCAGCCATCTGCAAGGAATTTCATACTTTATTTGACTTCGAGGTGAGCTGGTTTTCTCAGTTGACAGAAAACAACATTGCAATAAATTTAAAAAAAAAAAAATTACTCAATTTACATGTGATTTCATCTGACCTTGAAGTTACTGGTCATCACCTGTATGCTGTATACTATTTTCAATCCATTTTGAAATTAATTTAAGTAGGAAGAATCACACACAAATATGTATGCTTGTGTCAAATAATGAATTTGCTGTAAGAATGAAGATCACTGTGTCACTTAATTAGAAAATTTTATCTGTTATCCCGTTGCAGTTGTCTTCAAGCTTCGTCCCAAAATACTCTGTCATACGGCAGTTCCTAATTTCCAAAGTTATTTGTAAAATAACCATTTGTGTTTCACACTTGCATGCTACAGCTGGGTAACTACATACACCAAGTTCTGTCACCATCTAAGTAGCTAATACTAACCTCTGCTTAAGTTGTAAAATTTCAGCAAGTGCTTGGGGCAAAAATAGTAGAATCATAGAATGTGTTCGGTTGGAGGGGACCTTAAAGGTCGTCTAGTCCAACGCCCTGCAGTAAGCAGGGACATCTTTAACCAGATCAGGTTGCTCAGAGCCCCATCCAGCCTGACCTTGAATGTCTCCAGGGATGGAGCCTCCACCACCTCCCTGGGCAACCTGTGCCAGTGTTTCACCACCCTCACAGTAAAGAACTTTTTCCTAATGCCCAATCTAAATCTACCCTGCTCTAGATTAAAACTGTCGCCCCTCGTGCTATCGCTACACACCCTTGTAAACAGCCCCTCCCCAGCTTTCCTACAGATTTTGAGGCCAAACTTACGCAATTCAAAGTTTTGGAACCCTGATGATGATCAAAAATGCAACACACAACCTTGCCTTTTAATTTCCTTTTCTGAGAGCAGCTGAGGGATGCGCTGAAACTATGAAGGAGGAGATGGAAAAGCTTCACTGTAGTGACTATACACATCACAGAGCAGGCATAGTTTTTGTCACCTTTCTTTTTTTCTACATATGATTTCTCACACTCAAGTTAGTGGGTATCGGCTTTCCGATTTTTATTGCCAGTAAATGAAAAGGAAGCCGCTTCTGTCTGTAATGGCTTCACAGCATTCTACAGTGACCTGGCCAAGCCTTACCAAGACGCCGGGTGACCAAGGATCTCCTCACACCACCAGTTCCATGAGCTAACTGCGTGCGGGCAAACCCTCTACCCCACGGACCTTAACAACCCCAAACCCGTTGCCGCAGCTCAAGGCGGGCCCGCTCGAACTCCACGCCAGGCCCGCTCTGCCCCCACCGCGCCGAGGGACGGCCGGGCCCAGCCCAAGGGACGTTTGAGGAA
>NW_009726448.1:36302-53044 GCF_000703405.1 Apaloderma vittatum | reverse complement strand
TAAGGACAAAACCCCGCGGTTTTAAATCTTGTTTCATTTCTTCTGCAGGTAAAAGGTTCATCTTTTGCAAGGCAGTCTAGGGGAGGGGCTACACCTGCGAGAGTGTGAAAGTTCAACCTTTTTTCTATGTGAGTGCGAAAAAGCACCCACGTAGGCACAAATACCTGCTTTGGCAGCTGGTCAGACTGCCCCACCGAGCTGGCCCAGCCTTCCTTGTGAGGAAAAGCTTCCCTCCCCCCCAAAAAAACCCCCAAGATACCCATTTTGCAAGGCAGTCTAGGGGAGGGGCTACACCTGCGAGAGTGTGAAAGTTCAACCTTTTTTCTATGTGAGTGCGAAAAAGCACCCACGTAGGCACAAATACCTGCTTTGGCAGCTGGTCAGACTGCCCCACCGAGCTGGCCCAGCCTTCCTTGTGAGGAAAAGCTTCCCTCCCCCCCAAAAAAACCCCCAAGATACCCATTTATTATTTTGCTCCTGTAATGGAGCAATGCGATGAACAGTGGGGATGTGGGGAGAGGGGAAACACAATGAAATGCCAGGTCACTCGCACAGGTGGAGAGAATCCAGCCAACACCCAGGAGGTGCATCTCCAGTTTTTTTGGGGACGTACCTGGAGCCGACCGAGACTTTGATGGCAGCTCACCACCGTGAACTTCACATGTTTCCTCCAAAATGTGAACCAAAGACTCAGAGAGAAAACAGGGAGATAGGTTGTTCCCAGAAGTCCCCATGCTGATGTTGATTGGTTTGTGTTCTCATACGATTTTATTCTGCCAAGGGCGGAAAAAAAATAAAAAAGGAAATTCGGTGGAGGGAAAGCCATGCTTCAAACACGGGTGTGGAGGAGGCGTTGCATAAGCTGCGAAGCTGTGATTTTGAAAATGCGTTTGGCATGGGCCTAATTCTGCTCCCCATGGAATTAAGGGGAGTTTTACCATTGACTTAATAGGAATAAAATAAGTCTGCTGCCCAGTGCTTTTCTAAATCCCATTCTTTAGAAGTTAGAATATGTAAGAGATTAATTAAAAACAGGTTTAGGAAGGCAGTTACACAGAAGTGTTGGACTGAGTCCTGCAAAACTCCCATGAGTATGCAAGCAAACGCTTCTGTAAAATTTCAGCATTATACTTGAAACTGAAGGATCAATTTTGCATCCAGTGAAATCAGTAATTTTGTTTAGTTTTTCCTCTAGTTTTCTTTCAAACTCTGTATTTTCCTAAGGTGCATTTCCCCACATTTAGATGTGAAACTCTTCCTTCAACTAAACAATAAGCACTCTGATTTTGACAAACATTTCCCAGAAATGAGTAATGTAGCCTGATAGCTGTGCCAAGATAAAACAGTTTAAGATTGAAGAATTCAACCTGCATGGAAAAGGAGGTAAGAATCTATTCTTTTTTTTTTCCTTTTTAAAAGCAACATTTAAAGTAGCAAATGTGGAGTTTAGCTATTGAGAGACAGTTGACTAATGAAAAAGCTTCCTAAGTGGTGAAATATGGCTCTTAGCTTCAGTGCGCGTATTCTGCTTCAATTGCTGCCTGTATGGACGTATATTTTTCAGAGACTGCCCTCAAAACTCCTCACTATTTATGTGATACTATTTGGGAGCACAAATTATTGCTGGAAGAAGTGCCTTTCTTCAGTATTCCAAAGTAATTCCTTAGGTTGCCATCTTTCAATAGCACTTCATGAATGGATGCAAGAGTTGAGAACACCATCACATGGTCTCCTAAACTGCTGCTCTGCAAACTCACCAGCCTCTTGCCTTCTTTTAGTGCCCATCCAAAGTGGTAGGGGTGAAATGTGAATCCATACCAGGAGGTTCATTTCCACCGTCATCCCTGTCTTTGGAACAGTGTGAGGGAAGCAACCACCAGTATTTTCTATGCAAAGATAGGAGAATGTTCAATTCTCTAGCCTCTGTGATGAGATGATCCTTCTAAGCATAGAGAAAATATGGGCCCTAAAATGGAACTCCTCTGAACAGGACCCTGTGTTTTGTATCCAGAGTGTTCCTGTTGTTAGCACTTAATTTTACAGTTACCAGCAAAGTCACGTGGGAACTATTCACTGGAACTACTGATGCATGTAAAGTTACAGGTGTACAGAGCTGTTCACAAGATAAGGGCAATGGAGACTGAAGAAAAAAAAACCACAAACTTTCCTCAACCCAGCATTCCTATGCAAGTCTCTTGTTTGTTTTTTGGGGTTTTTTTTGTCAATAATTTACTTTAGGCACAATGCAGTACTGTACAAGTTATTCCGAAGAACATAAAAATACAGGGAGTATCTCAGAAAAGAATATCTCAAATGTGAGTTGTATGTGCTTAGTTTTGACTGGCTATGTCCACAGGTAATGGAGATGTAAAGTTAAACTACATTGATAGGTGCTTAAATAGACTCAAAGAAATCCAAATAAAGCATGAACAAACAAACAAAGCTTGGTGTTTGCAGTAACCTAGTGACAGCAGTGGAAAGCCCAACCACCTGCACCAGGGCTTGCACTGGAAGAACCTCTTTCCACACAGCTTTGGGTGGTGAGGGTTTTTTTGTTACTGTGGATTTTGGTTGGTTTATTTATTATTTTTTTATGGTGGTGGTGGGTTATTTTTGTTTGTTTGTTTTGAGTTTGTTTGTTTGTGTTTGGGGGTTTTTTTTATTTCTTTGTTTCTTTCTATTCTGCTTTAGCTATATTACTTCCATGGAAAAAAAAAAAAAAGTCTTTGGGCAGTTGTTTTGCTATGCTGGATAAGGCTAGGTCCAATCCAGTTTGGTTATACCAACAAAACACCTGACTGAATCTCTCCTGTGCAGGAAAATGGTGCTTCAGTGGGTTCAGGTGCAGGATCAGGAATTATTTTCCAGCAATCATGGATTGATCAGGCATTTATAGAAAGGTAGAGCTGATGCATGAGAGGTGAGATTTACATAATCAAGGGACAAGGCTCTTTTCTATAATAAAGGTTCTGAATGGGCAAATTTGCTGCATATTGACTAAAAAGCCTGGAAAAAAACCTCCAAAACCTCTACTATTTCTTCCCTCCCCCTTTTTTTTAAAATCAGCTACCCCTAATTTGTCATGGTAGATTCTAGCCTTAGATCTTGCCTAGCGATAGGGAATTATCCTCCATGGTCTAAAAGATACATGTAACAGATAAGAAGGGTATTAACAGTTGCCCCATTTTTAGGCATATTTGTGGAAGCAGAGATATAGACTGATACATCTTTTCCGATAGTGGGTTTGTAACAATACCGCTCCCTTACAAGGAGATCACAGTGTTACATTCTGGTTAAGACTAAATTTAAGAAAAATTACTTGACAGCTTTCTTTTGAAATGCAATACTTTTGCCTGACTCTTCAGAAATACTTCTAACAGGCTTGCCTTTGGGAATATGATTCACAGACCCAAGTTAGACATCCATCTCTTCACAGAGTAAGTACCGTGACGTAGACTTAGGGTTCCCAGGGCTCACAAGTTGGATTCATAACACCCAGCGTGCTGTTTAGAACGAGGCTTTGGCCATTTGAGGACCAGATGTGTATGAAATGCTCTCTTGTCTCTCTGATTTTGGTGCTTGGCTGCAGTTCTGAGTTCAATATAAAGAGTGATTCACAACCACAAAGACTTTGCTTGATCTTCAGTGCTTTGAGAGTAAGGGACTGCGTCATCCTTTCCTTTACGAGCTTAGAACAGAGAAGTGTTGACCACTTATTTAGGAGTCCTATGGTTCGAGCACTTGCTCAGGAAGTTGGAGATCTCTGTTCAACACGTTTTGTAGTCTCAGGGGATTCAAATTGCCCCCTTTTGCCTTGCAGACATACCCTGGAGAATGTGCACATTGCCCACTACCTTTCCTTTTGAAGTAGTGCTGTGATTCACAGAGGAGTGCAGGACTCTGAAGGCAGAGAGGAGAAAAGTTTTCTGTAAGGAGTGTTGCTCAAAAGCCCTGAAGTGAGAACACTCTGCTCACAGAGAAGCCTACAGCCTGAGCGATAGGGCACTATACTCTGAGAGATGTGAGACACTAGTTTATTCCCTTCTCAATGAGATGGGTGTTGGAGGTTGTTCTCCTGTTGGAGGGTGAAAAACAGAAGAAAGAAAATTGAATTCTATGACAACCTTTCCCAAACAACCTCTAGGTGAACATGTCAGATGAATATGGCTAATATCTAAACTTTATAAATACTGTAGAAATGTACCAGGAATATGAATTTGTAAGCTTACAGGCCTTCTCACTCCACTACCTTCAACTCTTCCCTGGCATAGCACACCAGTGTTACAAAAGAACACTTTACTACCAGTATCTTTGGAATTATGCTTCATAACTTCTCCCATCCCCACCTGAGGGGGTCATTCATTTCTCAAAATGAAGGCTCTGTAATATATGCAGCTTTCAGTGCTTACTGAGAGGGTTCATTTAAAGTGTCCAGACAAGCATCCAACTAAGGGCAGAAAAGCTCTGCCCTTCCTCTCTTCCCAAACATTTCAGAAGGTGAACTACAAGAAATGCTGCCTGAAGAAATATTTGACTTTCATTCTGCAAAAACATGAAAGATTTAAGGCATTTTCTTCAACATCACAAGAAGCCTGAGTCTAGAATTTGAACTTGCAGGAGCATATTCAGTACTGACATGAAGCTATCATAGTCAACCCCAGATGGCATCTCTGAGAATATCTCACTTAAGTTACTCCTTTCATACTTTTTTTATTGCTTCTTTTAGAGACTCTTTGCAGTCCCTAAGAGCAAGCAAACAAAACCATAGTACTATGTGTGCAGGGGAGAGGCAGAAAAAAAAAAGAAGGAAAAAGAGCTGCAAACTTTTGTCCCTCCTTCCAGAGCAGGTTTTCAATGGTCACATCCTTTAGCTACTGAGCCAAGAAATGGAACAATATTTGTGGTATTTTACCACTTAGAATTCAGGTGGGCATCCCATAAAGTTATTCTCAGAACAACTGTGGATCAAGCTGTTTTGAGAGATACCATGAAATTCTATCTGCACCTTCAATCTTTAAGAGATTATTAAATGTCATGACAGGTACCTCTACCGTCTTCTGTTATCCCTCAAAATTGAAGAGACTGTCGTGACATAAACGTTGGTATGTTCTTTTACTTTCAGTCTCCTACTTCTGTACCCATGATCCCCAGCAAAGGTAGAAGGCCACCTGGTATGGCATATATTTAAGGGACAAAGCTCAGTGGATTATGAGTGACTGAAAACAATTTACTACTGTGCTTTCCTTTAGCTTTAATTATCTCCAATAGCACTAAAATATCTTGTGTCAGCACTATGACTGTAGCAACTGTTTTCTCCCAGCAGCACTTTCTTGGCTGTCATCAAGTTTGTACACCACATTTACAGGTGTGAACTTAGAGTTTATTCAAGACAGTGAGGAAAATATTTGTGAGAGGATCCTTGGAAAATGGGCTTACTTTCCTTTTCAAAGTGGCGTCATTTTTCTGAACAAAAGGGGAGAAGTGTTGACATAAAAGAAGACAGAGCCATTGACATCAAATTTTGCAGTCATTTAACAACTGCAGCCAGATAATGGGAAAAACAGGACATCTCAGTTACAAACTAGAGCTGACCCTTTTAGTATATAGCCCCAAGAAAAAGTGGTTAGAGTGAAGATTGTTAACCAGATAACACTGCTAAGGAAGAAAAGTGTATTATAATAGATGATTTAAACTATCAAGAAATCTTAAAAATAAAAGACATTATGTGTTATACATTTATTTCTTTGTATTAGAAGTGCTTGATTTGCATAAGATTTTAATTCCATATTTAATGGCTCATTGGCTATTTCATAGAAAACAAAGCTGAAAATCTTCTCAACCTTTTATCACCCCAATCACATGTAATGCCATGTGGATTGTGTAAATTGTCCTCATGTAATAGTTGGAGTGGTGTCCTCATGCCTCTCTTCCCAATGGCTGTTTCCCTAACTAGATGAGTTAATTCTGCTCAACAGCACATTTTAATAGAACAAGTACAGACGTGGCTTACTGACTGTACCCTGATTGACTGAGGCATTACTCCAGCTTCATTTTTGAATCTTTTAAAAAAGATTAAAAAGCCACTTCCTCTTTCTGAAGGTCTTACATGGCTTTGGGGTTATAAGCAATAGAGGTTATATATTTGGTTATTTTCTTAGGTTAATCTTTCCTATTGAAAACATTCCACTGCTTACTGGGTCTCTCATCTGGAAAAAAAAGTGGTGTATCCTTTTCAAGTGGTTCTAGTTAGGATCACTATATGTTTCCTCTTCACAGACTTCTGTTCAAAATTGTTGTAGCTGGTTCCAGGAGTCCCTGATGGACTCTCTTACCCCAAGCTGCAGAACCATTTTGGTGATGGAGAGTTAATCTCTTTTAATTTTCCTGTCTGTCATGTGTGGTCTGACTCAGCTTGACATGTAGTGATACTGCGTCAGATGTGTCCAGCTACCACCTGACAACTTGTGTGAATTATTTTGTTTTGGTAAAATCCCTCCCAGAGTAGTGGCTCTCAGGTGCATGATGTGAGCTGGTGTGCGGGTATGCAGTGCACATGTGTCTACTCCAGTCTTAAACAGTTGTGAATTGTCTTCTCTAAATGAAATCCAGGACAGTCAGCCTCAGTTCAAATCTGATCTTTTATCCTACTGAAACTTCTTTGTTTGATTTACTGTTTGGGCTAAATGATGCAGAAAAAATCAGAGCTAATCTGACCTTTGCTCTTGTTGTTTGGCTAAACCAGGATCTTATTGAAAATCTAGGTAAGAAAGATGGCTTTGCCATTTTTTGTCTGTATAATTGTGAGCTTTATAGTTTCCTGACCTGTAAGATAAGAGCTAATCTATTTCACAGTGAAACCTAATGTATGGAGTTTGCTTTGATATCCATATATGAAATTTTGGTTTGGGGTGCAGATTTTTGCTTTGTTTTCTTTGGAAATTAAATTTTTCCTAGTTTTCAATATTCAGTTACTAATCCAAGGACCTGTAGTATACCACTGACTATCTATTCTACACCAGTTCTAGTTAATTTCACTTTTTGTGGCTTCTCTCCTCCACATATTTGCTGTACCACTGGCACTCTGGGCACCTTATCCAAGTACTGACCTCCTTGGGTTGCCAGCAGCCAAAAGCTGGAGGACCCGCAAACAACATTTCCAAAGTGCACAACCAGCTCCTGCCTGCACTCATTTTCAGCACTGCTTCCATCCCTGATCACCAGCAGCATCCTCGTGCCCCAGCTGCCAACTCACAAGCCCCATGGACTCTTCTGAGCCTAATCTGTAGAAAGGCAAGCACAACTTCAGTCCAAGAGAGCAGAACTGACAAAAGGAATGTAGGCGTTAAGGGCTTGCTAACATCCAGAGAAAGAGCTTGATTGCAGTTGACTTCACAGGGCTTCCTGGCTTCCCAAAGTCAACAGGGAGGAGGTGGGAAAGGAAGCAACCCTGCTGAGTCAGAGCGCAGCATCAGACAGCATCAGCAACAGCAGTGAGGATATTGTCCTCCTAGTCCTGTTAGGTGTAGGGGAATAAAAAGCCACAGAGATCAGACACCCTGGCTCCTGGTACAGCACAAGCCACTTCATTCCATCCAGTGCTGGGGAGGAGGTGGGAAGGGTGTCTCATTTACTGCATCAACAAACTAGACACCAGCTATGCGTTCCCAGGGGTGAACACCCCCTCCGGAAACCCATCCTATCCCGGTTGAAACATTGGAAAGGCAAATGGCCAGCTGGAGTGGTTTGTCACAGCTCTGGAAGGGGACCATAGTGACCAGCTGGCGGCTAAGGACCTATACACAAGTGCTGGCGAACAGAGTGTTTTCTCCTCCACCTTCCCCAGCGCGCAATTGCTCTTGCTCTTAGAAGTTTTATAAGGAAACAGGAATGTCATCATTGTCATCAGTTATTTTGCTCAAATGAAAACAATTTATTGTGTCTTTCCCATTATAGAATCGTAGAATCATAGAATGTTAGGGGTTGGAAGGACCTCTAGAGATCATGTAGTCCAAACCCCCTGCCAGAGCAGGATCCCCTAGGACAGCCACACAGGAACGCGTCCAGGTGGGTTTTGAAAGTCTCCAGAGAAAGAGACTCCACAACCTCTCTGGGCAGCCTGTGCCAGTGCTCTGTCACCCTCACAATAAAGAAGTTTCTCCTCATGTTGAGGTGGAACTTCCTATGTTCTAACTTAATCCCATTATTCCTTGTTCTAATGCTGGGCACAACTGAAAAGAGATTGTCCCCTTCTGCTTGACACCCACCCCTCAGATATTTATATATGTCAATAAGATCCCCTCTCAGCCATCTCCTTTCAAGGCTATACAGTCCCAGTTCTCTCAGTCTCTCTTCACAGAAGAGATGTTCAAGTCCCTTAATCACCCTCGTAGCTCTCTGTTGGACTCTCTCCAGTAGGTCCCTGTCTCTCTTGAATTGGGGAGCCCAAAACTGGACACAGTGTTCCAGGTGCGGTCTCACCAGGGCAGAGTAGAGGGGGAGGAGAACCTCCCTAGCCCTGCTGGACACACTTTTCTTAATGCACCCCAGGATCCCATTGGCTCTCTTGACCACAAGGGAACATTGCTGTCCCATGGACAACTTACTGGCCACTAGGACTCCAAGGTCTTTCTCCATGGGGCTGCTTTCCAGCAGGACATCCCCTAATATGTACATCTGTTGATTCAAATACTATGTATTTGAATCAACAGATGAGAGATAGCAAAATAAGTTAATTATTAGCATGTGTGCATGAACACAGGACAAATTCCAAACAGAGCAAAATGAAGCATCTGGGTAAGGTTGTCATGCTCCTAGAATCACCCATTAAATACAAGCTTTACATAGTTTTTCCACCTTTTCCCCCCCTAAAGGTTAACAAAGAAGTGGTTTCTTTTAACAGCCATACAGTTTGTTGGTTGATCTATATTAGGAAAGCACTGATTTGCAAACTGCTCAGGAATAGATCTTTAAAATTAAGATTATTCTTTTTCAGTAGGGTGTGTTTCCTGGTAGACAGCAGAGTTCCCGACATAGAATTTGAGCAGCTACAAGTAATTTATTCTTCTCTCTAGTTGTGGTAGAAGAAGGAATTAATGCCATTGTACCTAACAGACAGTGAAAAGTTGTCTTTCTCTAACAGTCTGGGCTGTCATGACCTGTCCTACGCTTTCTGCAAGAGCTGGAGTGTACTACTTCTGAAAAAAAAGATGAGGTTGTCTTTAAAGATCTTTATCAGAAGTGGCTTGGTGTCATGCTGTCTTTTACTACAGCCTCACCATCTCTCTTCCAAGAAAGGTTTTCTATCTTGTGTTGTCTTACATTTACTCCACTGTTTCAATTAACAGTAAAAATTTCATAGTGCAGAACTCAGGTGGCCAGAAAAATTATGTGTGCCCCATGTATCCACCCTGTGGTCTTGTAGAAAGGCTATAACTTCATTTAAGCCATTACCCATTAGCACATCAAAGCGAAAGTGGAAGATTAGGAACATGGGCTGATGCCAGATTTTAGGTTACAGACTTGCTTTTGCTGGATCCCTACATCCAGTTGTCCCAAAAAACCAGCCAGCTGGCATGCTGCTATTGTTTTGCAGCCTGCATAGAAGAAGACATGCCCCCTTGTTGACATATCCTGCAAAGGTCATCGGTCCAGTGGTTCTCTTCCATGAAGGGAAACCAGATGCCTGACCCAGAATAATTCAAGACTGACAACACAAATATGGATGATCTGTCCATGGCATATGGACCATAATGTACATGAGCTGCTGGAAGGATGAAGGTAGAGAGCAGTTCTTGGGGTTGTATATATGTGGAAGGAAAAGTAGTGAATAGAAAGAAGACATTTGGGAACAAAAGTTTGTACCTGAAGCACTGTGTTAAGAAACCAGACATTATCCTGAGACATTATTTAGTGCCAGTTAGAGTCACAACCCACAGTTATTGTCCAGGTCAAGATATCTTTACAGTTGTCTCTTGTGCTAGCCAGAGGCAAGAAGGAGGCCTTCAAACAGCTATCCTTAACCTTCACTACACACCAGCATTTCTTAGCCTTACTGCCCTGCCATTATCCAGATGTTGACTGTGATGGTGCACAGTGACCAGCGAAAATACAGACATGGTATAAGCCTTTAAAAATTACGGGTCAGGTCTTCCTTATGGTATATTACTGTTATTGCTGTTAGATATAGCCTAATTCCATCCTATTTTAGTCAATTGGATTACTTACTGTGATGTGGAAATAATCTGTGTAATGGAGTGTCAGCTGTGTGCTCTGAATCCTTCACCAACAAATTCTGCAAAGGAGCAGTGCTGTTCCCTGCAGCTGAATCTGTTTATAAGCATGGCTCAGAGGTTAAGCCACCAGGGCAGCAGGGTTGCTACTATGCTCATTTGCGAAGTGGCTCATGAATGGTTACTGCCAGGAACTAAATACAACGACGAGCACCTACATACACAAATAAAACTGATATAATGTTAAGAACTAGGAAATATGAATGGGTTGCACTAGTTTAATGCATTAACCTGAAATGAGTTACTCCACTGTCCTTCCCAAAATAGGATGGGTGGATATCAAAAGTGGATCCATAAATAGAAGTTGCTGAGCTGTGTCCTGTGTCAGGCCTGTCTAGTGCTCCTCAACCTTTGCTTTCCTTCAATTTTTAGCTGTGGAGATTTAATCTGAGCTGCTATCACTGAGATGGAGAACTAGACGGGGTACCAAAGAGAGGCTAAGCATGCCAAAATTTCTCTCTCACACTATCTGTACAAACCTGACAGAGACAATATGTCCTGTTTAAATGTCCCACAGGAACAAAACAAAACTAGTAGGAAAGAGTGTAGTTCCCTGACTGAATTACTTTCTCAGCAAGGTATCGCTAAAGAGACTTGAATGAGTTTTGTTTAAGTTTAGACTCTTCCTTGAAAGAGCTTTGTAGGATTAAATAAGGGAGCCTTGCATAACTGCAAGTTCACCAGATTACCTTGTCTCCAAGAAGGGTAGTCGTCCCTTGTAAGGTGTCCTTTTTTTTCACTTTTATCATTTGTCCTCCCACATATCCAAAAATAAAGCAATAAAATGCGAAAATTGATTTTTGTTTGGTTTTGTTTGCTTTTAATGAAAAAAAAATGAATAAAGCATTTAAGTAAGTTATACTATGCAGAAATCTGTTAGTTATAACTTGCCACTAAAAGCTCCTCTGTGGATGCTATTCAAAGGCGTAAAACTGCAATGAATGGACAAGCAAAACTGCCTGCTTTTTTATGTGCAGAACTCAAATGTTCACAAACAGAAATACAATCCTGCAATCTTTTTTACTCAGGTTGATTGTAGTCATCAGAAGGATCACAAGGTCATGCGGTAGTGCTCTGTAAGTTGGTAAAATGTGTCTTGACTTCACTCAGTCTTAAGTACTGAATCAAAGAGGTCTGGATCTGGGCCTTAGTAAAGATGAATTTTTGAGCTGTGGTGCAGTACAGGATGGAAATCATATTGATAAGTGAAGAAACACACCAGTAAGAGGAAAATTTTTGCTTGATCCTTTTTTTAATGTTTCTTAATGAAGTCCTGATCTGTAATCTCACTAAATCTCCAGCTTTTTCCTTGTGTCTAGGTATGAGTAGTCAATTGTTTTCCTTGTTAGACTAAAATACACTAAGAGGTTACAGAGCAGTGAAATCTATGTATCAGAAAGTATTCTAGAGTACTCCATGATCAGGTGAAACATAAAATGATCTGAAGCTTGCTGTCTTAGAAAAATCTGTCTCCTGAAGAGATATTACTAGTTTTTAACTGGACATTAAAATTAGCCACTTTTCTGCTGTTGTCATTTGTTGTTCTTATTGCCTCTAGTTTAGGAGGTCAAGACACTAAATATTCCAGTAAATATATGTTAAAAATAGTTCAACAACAGAATTTGTTGCTAATAAATATTACCAAAAAAAAAAGCCTACAAGCAAGATAAATTGTAGGCAATCAAGCTTTCTTTTTTAATTTTCTGGCTGCTTGTAAATAACGACAAATAAAGTAATGGGAAAGAATAGACCCTGGAAGAAGTCTACCCTTAGTCTTGTAAGGGCCATTTCCATGGACTACTCTGTAGTCAATGCAGAAAGATAAGTAAGTCCTTTCAGACGTGAAAGAGTACAGCAGTTTTGGGCTTTTGTTCCAAATCTCTTCTGGAAGAGATGATCTGTCTCCATCAACAACAGAGAAACCTCCTGAAGCTTATACAATAATGCCTGTGATAATCACCCAGGAGCTGCAGACAAGCACCAGTGGTTTCTTCCAGTAGTGTGGGAAAGCTTTTGTTTTCTGAATCAGATGAGGAGGCAGGCAAGTGAGCGAGCTGGCATATAGCATCAAGAGAAAGACCACTCTTGCCTGACGTGTGTTAGTAGCTCTGTATCCTTGTTCATAAAGCATGAACTATTAGTGAGAACAGGATTTTCTCTCCTACAATCCCCTCACAAGCACTGACTACAACAGTAGGACTTAGATGCAGGTTCCAGTCACTGCATTGATGAAAAATAACTGAATTGCGCTCTGGCAGGTTCCCGTCATGGAGCTGGTTCAAAGGCTGTGATGAGACGCACCACTGATGTAGTTCATCATCAGTGTTCCTGACTGCAGTGCTGATAGGCGATCTTTTTCTTTGCCCAAGGGTTTTAAGATATCTGTCCCTTATTGCAGATGAATCCTATAGTTCTGACAAACCTTTGCCTTTCACTTTTGCAAGGATTTTTTACCTTGTGAAGAGGTATTAAATTCCAGTCTGGTAGCGTCCATGCACTCCGAAATGTTCACACTAGGTACTAAAGCCTGTGTAGTTCATCTGTTTTAAGACTGGTGTAAGAAAGAATAAAGTCACACCCCCAATACCTTGGATGTTTTCCTTTCCTCTAGATCCACTATTTGTCATATTACTCTCACAAAATAACGTATCTCTTATAAAAGCTGTGTAAAGCTTCTTGTGTTCAGTGACTCAGGCAAACAGGAGCATTATATGTGAGGAAGTTCCTTCCTTATAGATCACTGCAAAAACCTGAGATAATTTAACACAATCAAAGAGAAAAACTTCCTAGCTTACTCAAATATATTGCTGTAATTTTCCCATTAGTGTGGGGAAAAATAGTGATGTGTAGTGGCTGGCATTAAGGTGAGTGTATTTTCTTTCAAAGCAGTGAATTTGTAATCAAAGGACTCCCTGTGTCCTTGGGCTTCCTTTAAGGCTACCTTTAAACATACTCTTTTTGATTGTTCAGGAAGCTGTCATTAAACAGCAATAACCTTTTATTACTGAATTTAGGTGAATTTGAATGGGTGACTTAGAGATTAAAATTTCAGACTCTGTGACTAAATTAACGGAGTCATTTGAATCCCAGATGGATTTATTATTTAGTACCTGGACTTAGACATTTTCTTCTTTCATCTCACAAAGGTGATTTTTCACATATCTTTTGGGATTTGAAAGATACCGTTCATTGCAAATTTAGTATGTGTCTTCATTGCTTTGCCATGATAAGCACTAGTCTTCTTGGGCCTGATTCCTGCGTATCTTCAGTCACATGCTCCTTTTTAAACACAGGGTTGAGTGTGTTTCTAAAGGCAGCACTGAGGCAGGAATTTATCAGCCTGAGCAATGTCTCCCAAATTTTTCCTTGGGGAAGTGGTATATGCTGGTTTTGCATGGCGTATGAAAAGTAGCATAGATATTAGTAAAATATGTCTTTGCTTGTTTGTAATTATAACATAATATAACATAATTTTCAGTTGAAATATTTTTTTTAGCACATGAGATACTCAAACCGCAGGAAACTGTTATTTATGAAAATATCTGACACTGTTTCATCAGAAACAATTGAGCAGCTGAAGATATTTAGGCTGAAAACTGAATTTAAAAGTGAATAACCACACCTAGAGTATAGTAAGTAAGCTCAGGCATCTGAATGTCTATGGCTTAAGTAATTAGAAAATATCATTTGTAGGTTAAAAGTAGATTACTAGAACTATACAATTTCTTCTATATATCAACAATGACCGGAAGAATTGGACAGCTAAATGTCTGAAAACTGAATTGTAACCCCATATAAACATTTCATTCAAAATATTCAGCAAAATTGCATTGTTCAGCAAAATCTTTATCTTATAGTGTAATATTTATTTTTTTATTACAATACATGCAATGTTTGTGAGGCAAGGTATTTAAGAAATGATTTAAAAATAAGACTTCTGAAATTCACAAATTCTTTAGGAATATATGTTGGACCTTGTGTGAAGTTTATATGTACCTTATTAATGAGAATTAACTTAATTTCATCCTGGCAGGTTCTAACAAGAAAACAACTTTGCAGAGCTGATTTTACAGATGAAGTGATACACTGGGAGAAAAATCTAAGGGCAATTTCAATGTCAGTTTTTAAACTTGCAACTAATTGATCATTCAAGTTTTCTCTTGCATTATAGATTTGTGGAAAGAAAACAGATCTTTTGAGAAAGGCTTTCAATAGGTGTTTTACTTTAAGACTCCAACAGCTCAGTCTTCCATTTGTTTTAATTTACCATTCATTACATTACAATTCCAAATGAATTTTAAGGAAGCTTGTTATCAAAGTATTCTAGTAAGACTTGGGTCACAGCTATCAGCTAAGGAAAGCCATTTAAGTTAGATCTGTTACTGTTTACATATCTGCAGTTACAGGGAAAAGATTTTTCACTGTCAGGCTTAATGTAGCCTGAATGATATCACAGTCTCACAGACATTAAAAAAAGTTTACCTAATAAATTATTGTTTATTTTTCCTTGCTCTCCTAAATAACTGTGAGAAATTATGAAAGAGCAAGCCCATGTGCAACCAGTGAGCTCTTCTTAGCTCACTGTTTCATGTCTGAGCTGTAGGAACATGATACTTGTGCACACACTTCACACTTCTTTTCTGTGATGCAATGTCCGAAGGAATCCCAGCTCTAACATATCTGTGTTATTATGGAGACAGGACTATGGAGCACAGGGCAAAGTCCTCTGCCTCGTTGTACAGGTAGATCCAGGAAAGCTCATTGTGTCATTAAGGTACACATTTACATACAGAAATAAAGAGAAAATAAACTGACACAAAGAGAAGCAGAAGATTTGAGCGCCTTTTATAGCCATGGGGCTTACATGTCTTAAATGAGTAGGAGTTGGGGTTGAAGTGAGTGGGAAGAAGCAAGGTCTAAATTTGGGGGATTTTTTATTCAATTGTATTGTGTTATCGTGTTTCTGCTTTCTAGGAAGGCATATGCAGAGGTAACAAAACACCAGCCAAGAAGTGGCACCACTACCAGAGCTATTATCTGTCTCTTTAACTACGTATATATCTGTATGTAGAGATACATAGTTTAAACACAATCCTGCAGTAAACAGAAATCCTGCCTGAGCCAAGTAATATTTTTTTTTTTTTTAATTTCGAAGTGGACTCCTAAGAGTTGCTCAGATGTTCTGCGACAATGTAATTAAAAGCAGAGCATTGTTTAGAGCAAATGAGACTGTCTTCATGAATAACTTATATTCTACAAGAGCTGACTTTGTGTCAGCGTATATAAAATAGCCAGAAAACGAAGTGATGGAAACCTCATTTGCACAGTTTAAAATCAGTGAGCATTCTTTTTTTCTTTTTTTTCCCCACATGGGTTCCTTAACTAGAAAGAAAAAACATGTTTGACCAGATGGCTAAAAAAGAGATACTTCAAAGAATCAGAGCACAAGGGAAACAAAATGGAACCAGAAGTGAAATGAGAAGGCATTTGCTGATCTAGAAGCAGTAGAGTAGAATCGTTTTCTGTCTTTCATACAGGTGAAAGAGGTCTGCATTGATAAAAGTCTAGAAAGAGAATAAGCTAAAGTGTTTCTCTGAATGTCTCACGAGAATTCATCTTTTTATGAGTCAATGCCTTTTATCTGAAACCACGGTTCCAATCCTAGCTGCAGAGTTTTTGCTTATATTTAATAGATTGTGTTTACCGCATTGCCACTGTACAAAACAGCCCAGTAGTAGCACAACTCCTCTCAAGTCAGAACATATTGATCTATGAAAAAACCCCACATTTCCTGAACTTGATTTGAGTGCATTTTTTATTTTCTGAAAGCAAAATCTATTGCCAGATTAATTTTTCAACCTTTCCAATCTGCCATAAATATAAAGGTAGAAGTCCTAAAATACAATGGGAGATGGCAGAATGACTTTATATAATTTTTTTTGAAGGAGATAGAAATTGGAATATATAGCATTTATTTACAAACTTAACTGAGATTATGTAATCCCCTCTGGATTTCTGATCTAAATTTTAACCCAAACTCTGGAGCAATTTAAGGGAAATTTTCATTCAGAACAACTCTCCTTCATGTTAGGTTGACTCCAGCACATGAAGGGACACAATCTGAAGGACCTTGTAGGTGTTACACTTGTATCTCCTATGGGCATGTTCCATACAGAGTGTAGTCATGCTCCCGACTCCTGAGTCTCAAGGTTTTGATATAAGAAGGTCTTAATAAGTGAGACTTGTCAGCGTTTAGTGGCCAGCCTAGCCCTAACCTAAGAAAAATCACTAAAGAGCATTGGTTCTCTTTAGCTCAAACAAGAACAAGACTATGAAGCAATTATATATTATTTTTGTATGTGGAAGGGGCACTAGGCCTTTCCACTGTAAAAAACCCTGTATGCTTTTAGCTATATGACATAACTCCACTTTACAATAAATGCTTTATTTCCA
>NW_009726448.1:7698-36271 GCF_000703405.1 Apaloderma vittatum | reverse complement strand
AGCAGGAAAGAACAGCATACCCTTTCCTAAACTGTTAGAATTACTTTTTTTCTTACAGCTACATATCAGAAAATGAAGCAAGAAGGCCATGTTTTAACTCCTGTCTGCCCACAGGTCAGCAACAGTGTGTTATTGAACATATTTGTCAGTGCACTATAGTGGAGCTACCTCATCGTGCCCGCAGACTGCTTCCTCTCTCTATCCCCACCTTATCACAGGCAGTATGGAGCATGGTTCACCCTACATCATCTCAGTGCTTTCAGGCAGTGCTGTGGGTTAGTCTCTGTGCTCACAGGCTGCAGGAGGAAATGGGAAGGTGTGACAGGAGCAGGTCCCTTTCACCCAAGTGACCAAAGACAGGAAAAGTGGCCTCCTGCAGCCTTGTCCTCATCAAAAGGCTGGTGTAGAAGTTGGCTACACACCATCTGATTTCCAGTGCCACGGTGGCATTCTTTTTCTCTCACCAGCAGTGAAGCAGAATCAGGGCTACGAAGAGAAACTCTTTTCTATCTGTGTAAAGGGATTGTTTGCTGCATCTTTAGCAGATAGCTGGTCTCATGGCAGGATAAAAATGGCAAATTACAAGGATAATACAAGTAGACTAGTCTTAACAAGAGATTGCTGAGATCACCTATAATTCTTTGCAGAGCAGAACACATGCTACTTTATCACTTTCCACTAATGGATCTTTTTGGGAGGGAGACTTAGATGAAATAGTATTTGGATGGAGATGGATTCAATAACTTTTTATGGCCTTTTATGACCTTTTACAATAGGGCAAAGTCCAATGTCTAATGACAGGACAAGAAGCAATGGATACAAGCTGGAACATATGAAAATACTAGAAAAAACTTTTTCCCTGTGAGGGTGACAGAGCACTGGAACAAGCTGCCCAGGGAGGTTGTGGAGTCTCCTTCTCTGGAGACATTCAAAACTCATATGGACGTGTTCCTGTGTGACCTACTGTAGGTGATCCTGCTCTGGCAGGGAGGTTGCACTAGATGATCTTTTGAAGTCCTTTCCAACCCCTAACATTCTGTGATTCTGTGATTATTTTTTACAACAAGCATAAAGGTTGTTATTTTTGATTATTTAACATAAGAAAAATGATATTCTCTTTGAACACTTTAAGACTACAATTGTAGCACTGCATTTTTACCTCTGTCTGCATTTTCAAAGCTGGGGTGAGGTGAGTGAAGCAAACAAGTAGAAGAGAGATGAACATGAACCATATGAGCACTTGGGAAGTCACAGCTGAAATTACAGGGTAAAATCTCACCCAAATCTTTCATAGTACTACCTTGCCCTGCTGATACACTTAGCTCTCTCTTTTTTTTCCCCATGAAGAGTGCTTTCAATCTACTGTGCTCTGAGTCAGCCCAAGAAGAAGAGATGGTGATTCAGGGCTGTGGGTCCTTCTAAGATGAGTGTTATCCCTTTCTGGACTGAAAAGGGGATGGAGCATGTCTACTCAACCCTGAGGTCTTTGCATGCCCTCCTGACCACACTGATGAGTTTATACACGCATGCCCAGAAGCCAGGTCAGTTTACACATGTCTTGGCAGCTTTGGGTCCTCACTTTTTGCCGTTTTCCTTTCATGCCCTCAGTGTATATACTTGGTATTTTACGGTCTGTCCAGTCCTGTGATGAGGCAGTAGGTAGCGATGTGTACTGTGGCACTGCGAGGATGTAATCAGTGCTTTTTGCATGCCTCTTCCCAAAGCTGTAGCAAGAACCGTGTCTGGGGTGGCCACAGGAGCACAGCATAGAGGTGAATCCAGGAACCCTCTAAGCAAAGTGGGATGGAGGAGGCTGAGCAGGGATCTGTGCAGGCAGGGGTTTTTTAGCTGGAGGTGAGAGAGGTAGTGGAAGAGTGATGACATGGAGGCAGGAGAGCAGAGGCAAATCCCGTGAGAGCCGGGAGTGCTGGTAAGGATTCCCCTGTTGTAACAGGCCTTGCACCATGGTCAGCTTGACTGTGTAGTACTCAGTGTAAGCTAGCTCAGGTCTGCCCTATACTGCTCCCTGTTATGACTGGGTCACTGCTTGATGGTGACATAGATGTATGAAAGCAGGATGTGATGTGGGGAAAACCTGAAGCTGAAAGGAGGTGAGTGGGCAGAGAGGAGAAAGCCAAAATATCTCTGTGTTCCCATTGATCTGTGAAGTTGTCCCCAGACACTCTAAGGTTAAAGAGCTGACAATTACTTGGCAGATAACCCGTGGAGGCACCAAACGTGTCAGAATTAGGAATTGTATGTTCCAAGGATGACATGTCCTTGCTCAGGTTTTGGGAAGCATTACACACAAAAGTGCCATCCCTAAGCATCATTCATGCATGCCTGCTTGTTCAACTGTCAGATCACTAAGACAAATATGTTGTTGTGGTCAAAGCAAGAGAATACTGACACTCAATTTCCAACTGAGTTGCATACCATTTTTAAAGCAGAGAGTACTGTTGATTGAGTGTAGTGGTGTGTTGCTTAGGTGTGTTGGGTTATTTTCCAGATTTCTCCCTTGAGAGTCCTGTACAGAAGCAACTCTTACCAGTCTCTCCAGCTTTTAAACACTGAAAACTTTTTAGAGAGCTTTAACTTTGTTTAAATAAAGATGATATTCTATGATTTAACTAAATCAGTTTCCATATCTCTTTCACACTTAGTTTATTGTCAGATCAAAGTTTATGCTAACACTAGTGGTGTATTAGCCACTTGTCAGAAGTGTAATGTTTAAGTTATTTGGGGAGACAATTATTTAGGGACACTGTATAAATTTTTTAGAGTTAGAGACTTGCCCACACAAGGAAAAACATATGGAACAATTTGGGCTGCACCTTTAAAAATATAATAGCTATTACATTTTAGCTAGATGCCCTGCCCTGACATTCAACACTATTTGTTGAACAGTCAATAGAAAGATGGAGCAGGTCATCAGGTTTCTGCTGCAGAGTATCTTAATTCACTACATTTATGGAAAAGTCTTAGCAACATGTGTCAGGACTGTAGGCAGATGGTTTAGAGGGTTTCAGTAGGATGTAGGTGAGAAAGTAACCCTTTGTCTGTGCTGGAAATCTCAGAGACAATCACTATACCAGGCCTGGACCTCTAGGATTCCCAACAAGGAGTTTGTTTAATACGTGTTTTCTTTCCTTCCTAGGACATTTCGTACTGAATGTGGTGGGATTTTCTTAAGGAGACATTAACAGGAACATCAGAAGATGTCAGCTTTTTTGTATATATACCAACTCCATTATTCTGGTCAGTCTGGAAAATTCTGAGGGCTCAACCAGCAAAATGCCTGCACTGATGTCCATCACTAGGAGAGTGCCTGGTAGCATCTCCTTCATCTTGGGCTGCACTGCAGCACAGCACAAATACTCTACACTCTGTGTTAGAGCCATAATACGGGCTAGCAGAGCCTTATGACTGGGAGGTGTTGAGTCAAGGCTTCCAGACACATTGATTTAATATATCTATCATCAGCAAGCACAACTTTCAACCCATCCGCTGTAAAGAAATCACTGACAAGGACAATAATGACAACTTGTTTATGCTTCTTGCTCTCCTTTGAGCATATCAGCCTTTAGTAGGCATTAAGATTTTTCAGTTTCTATCTTTCATGCCAGTAGGTACGAATTACAGTGCTGTAATTTAAAAAAACAAACACACAGTATGCAGTCTAAAATAATGAGAAATCTAGAACAACTGTACAGGCAGATAGTTTTATAGCCTATCATTCAAAAGAAGATATAATGCTACTCAGTCTTGAATTAAAAAAGGCAGGGATCCTGTGAACTCCAACTGTTGGGCAGTCCTCATTACAAACAATAAGCTCCATATCTTTGCCAGAGTATTAATATCTTTCTTCAGAAGGGGTGAAATTAAATGAACTCACAGATTTCATGAGTTTTGAAAAGAACTATTTGCACAAAACCATACAGCAAGAATTGATGCTAAGAGGTTGACTAGATCTCTTATTTGTGACTACTGAAAATACGTGTGACTGCATAATTTAGAGGTGTTAGACTAATTTTGCTTTAGATAGACTTTTGTTTGATAGAGTGACTGTAGAATAGTGTGTGGCATCTGATTGGTTCCATGAGAATTAATTTCTTCATTATAATTTCAAAAGAGCAACCAGCCAGCAATGTTTTTCCTCTCCTTAACAGGATACCAGGAGCTGGGAAGAAACAAGCAGTTAGAAGTCAGAAATCATCCCCCAAATTTCCAATTAACTTCAGCCTTTCAGTTATACAAAGGACAATTGCTGCATTTTTCTACCCTCAGTGAAATGCAGGTAAGTCACAACACGAAAGAACTTGTATCTTTTTCTGCGTTATTAGGCCAGATCTGAGCTCTTAATCCACAGTACCATAGCCATCAGGCCTTTGGCTGAAGACTGAGGGAATTGCTTTGCTTATGTTATTTATTATTTGTCAGAATTTAATTCCTGCTCTATTTTGGGGATAACATCAGGGTAGTGAAAAAAGTGTGGTCTAGGTGTTAAAGAGCTGAGTCCTGCATGGGGACATGTGAGTTTCTTTTTCAGTTCTGCTTCAGACTTCCCATACTGACTTGTGCAAACTGTTTAATTAGGCTGTGCTTTACCTCTTTGCCTGTGAAACCTGGATGATGAGCAACTTCCTGGCTTGTAGTTATTGTATAGAGAAACACCTTGCCAATTTTGGATCCTTTAGAAGCTGTGGCCAAACAGGAAATCATGGACCTAAAAGGACTCACCTTCAATTATACTAAACCAGAAAATAAGAAAAGGTAAATGATGAAAAAGGAGATAATCAGATGTATTTCTTTAAATGACAAGCAGAAATATTTTTACACTCCTAGTAAATTTCATTTCCCTTTCTGTGGTCACACATAACCCAGCTTTTTTTCAAATGACTCTATGTTGCTTTTTAATCAGCCTTCACAAATTGTTCAGCTTTTTTTGGTATTGTTCTACTGAAACCTTTGAGAAGAAATCAGCAAGTAGAAGAAAAGGTGCGACCTCTTCCTATTTACAGTACTATCTGTTCATTCCTCCAAGTGTATTTCTCATGCTGATTGCGATTTTTTTTCCTTTTAGCTTGAAAACTAAATTTAGAAGTCTTTATTGACAGAAAATATGGGTTTATTGTCAATATACACAATAATTGAGAAATATAGCTTCTCTCTCCAGTAACAATTTACTCTCTTGCACAAATGTCACACATCACTACTCACCTTGGCAGTGCCTGGCCTCTTGGTGAGGTAGGTCATTGCATTATCACAAGAGGCACTGGAGTCCCAAATGATTAAATTCATTCCAATAACTCCTAATCCCATTAAGAAATGTAGAGGCATTTTTTCCTAAATACATTTTCCTCTCATGATTTCTGTTTCACTGGATGTTATTCCCACTGCCTTGTGGCCTAATCTGCAGTCCACTGGGATCAAGACTCAGTGGGAGTTTTTCCATTGATTTCATTATTTACTTTGTTTCACTTTGCATTATTGGTTTAGATTCACTTCAGTGCAGACCCTTAGGCTAAATACTTCTGAAATGTGAAATTCCTTCTGTGAGGAGGTCCTCGTTTTCAATGAGAGAGATTTCTGAGACTAGAAATATTAATGTGGGCCTGAATCAAGGGCAAACAACAATCTGTAAATTCCTGCTTATTCTACACATTTTATACCTCCCAGAAAAGACATATGAACCTGGATTTACACTTCTTAGTAACCACCCTTTAATTTAATCTCTCCATCCTTCAGTAGGTTAAGCACAGAGGCTTTCTTAATTTTTCCCCTACTTGAATCTTCCCTCCCTTCTTCCTTCTCCTCAATCTCTGTAGCAAACATTGACATCTGTTACTCCAGGAAATATTTTGTGGTTTTCCTGATATCTGCAGGTAGTTGTGTTTAGCTGCAACTTCTGGTCCTACTACTTCCATATTTCTCCGATAGAAAGATGTAGAAGCAGTAGAATACAGAAGTGGCTTTGTTCAGGGAAAGAAATACCTGTTTGGGAGTTCACACTTCCCACATAGAACTCCCTGAATATTTTACTTCCCATGAAATCTTTTGACATCTCTTCTTTTTTCCTGATATATACTGAGAGAAAAATGAGATCTTTTTTGTGTTAATTTCATTTATTTATTTGAAGTGAAGGCACTAGCAGCGAGTATTTAGGGCATTCACACTGGATACTGAAAACCCAAACAATCTACTTTAGCCCAAAGACACGACCCTTTCCTACCCGCATCTGATAAAAGTACAGAACTACTCAGCCATTCTGGAGTAGAGGTCTCTTCTACCTCTGAATTTGACATCGAAAAACTCAACTCCTCCCTGCCCCATGGAGGATACTGGGAGATCTTTCCCAATATGTTTCTACAATAATCAAAATTTCATTCTTTATTCCCTTGCCCCAATCAGGTCTCTGAATTTGATTTCTGCCTCTAATATTGGTTCATCCTGTTCTTATGGACTGTTGCTCGATACATTTCTGTCTGCAGTCCAACTGCCTGTAAAACAGGGGCAATATCCTCAGTTTCTCTGAGATTATTTACATTGATTGTAATAGCTGTATTTTGATGTATACGTGTAACTAGATGAAAGAATGCTGAATATTACTCGAATGAAGAGTACACCTATGAGTATGCCAACAGGTTCTTGCCTGAATTTAATTCCATTTTACGAAAGCATGTATTTATTGCTTTTTGTGACTTTATTTTCTATAGTGGAGTAAACATGGTAAAACTACATCAGTATATCATACAGGTAGATAGGGATAGATAGACAGATAGACAGACAGACAGATAGATAGATATGTTTGTATGTAGGCTAAACTTTTGATAGTTCCTTTTCGGATTATTTGAGCAGTTATTTCTTTCACCAAAAAAACCCAGAAAACTGGGTTATTTTAGACTGGGAAAAAGAAACACTTGCAATCATTTCTGTTTATTTCCCAAAAGGTATTCTGTGAAGTTGTTACCACATAACATCTTAATATTCTTGCAGTTT
The DNA here is from genome assembly GCF_000703405.1 of Apaloderma vittatum. Classification (NCBI taxonomy): domain Eukaryota; kingdom Metazoa; phylum Chordata; class Aves; order Trogoniformes; family Trogonidae; genus Apaloderma; species Apaloderma vittatum. The sequence continues at coordinate 29,272 of NW_009726448.1, read as the reverse complement.
ATAACTCTAGGTATTAAGTTTTGGTTGATTTTTCTCACCGTGTTTGCAATGCAGCTTGCAGACATCTGTGTCATTTACTCACAGTTACAAATATATATGTGACTTTAAGGTGTGTTTTTTAAGGCAGGATTGTACAAAAAGTAAAACATTACAAAGTCTACATGAATTACAGTGCAACTATGTATGAGACATTTCTGTGTTAATGGGGTTTTGTTGCATTTCAAGGCTTTGTGCTGTACTTTGCACTAAAAACTGAGAGAAAGTTAAGGCAATTTCTGCCTGCTGTGTGATAAACAGGTGGTGAAGCCTTTGACAGAGGAACTATTAATATATTGTTTTTACAGTTCCATTTCCTGAGAGAGAATAAGTGTTTGTTTCAAGTGGCTGTACATCATCTAAGGTATTACACCTAATGAGGATGGCCAGGTCTCCAGATGATACTGGACCTTCCCTCTGATACTACACCACTGGGCTCAGCAGGAGTTTCGCCTCTGAGGAAGTGTAGACGTGGAGGTGGCAATAAGCACAGACTGTGCTCCACTGGTCCTCTGACCATGCCTTCTGGGCAAAGCAAGAACCTCCTAAACTCGTGGCTGTGGTTTTACAACAGGTGAAGGGAATTGGGATGCTGGGATATTACCATGTTTTTCCTGACATCAAGGATGTCAGCCAAGCTGTTGTGGAGGTCTCAGGATGACTCACGTGTTGTGTATCCCATTGTCATTGGTTAGGGCTGGGCTGCTACTAAACACTGACAGATGCTCTCTAACCCCTCTCCCTCCTCAAAATGGGAAAGGAAATGGAATAAGGCAGGGAGGCTTACGGATTGGGAAAGAAAATCAAACTAGCTTTAATAAAACAATAATAGTATTAATGAGGGAATAATAAAAATACTGAACCATATACAAATACATACAAATCCAATATCGAACGCAACTCCCCCCCAATATCAATCCGTATTGATGCTGCAGAGCAGGCAGCACTGGGGAATCCCCAGGCTCCTTCAGGTACTCAGGATCGGAATCAAAGGTAGAAGATTCAATGGAATCTTCCTTGGGTATCGATCATAACACTCATGATCTCTCAGTTTAATACTGAATATGATGTATATGGAATGGAATACTCTTGTTGGTCATCTGTCCTGTCTGTTACTCACCTGAGGTGCAACCTTTTACTTTCATGTGACATCTTTTAGTTCCCAGCACCCACAATGTGGCACACAAGAGCCAGCAGTGGACTTGGGCACTATAAGTATAAGCAAAAGCCTTTTTGCATCCCAGTCCCAGGCAGTAACTGTAAACATCAGGTGTTATCACTGCCAGTAGCAGGCACTGTCTGCAAAAACATGCTGCTAACTTCAGAAAGTGCAGCCTCTTAGAAGAGACTGAGCTGAAAATTGAAAACACTGAACTGAATTGGTTCTGTTTAGCTCAAACCAGGATGCCCATGTGTGCGTGTATGTTTATCTTGATGATTTAAGGTGGCAGGCAGCTGAAGGCACCCAAAGATCTGGTGCACTGTAACATACTGCAAGTGCATATTGACTTTATGCTATGATTTTCCCCAAGGAAGATAGTGAGCTCATGAGATGCTAAAGTCACCATAGCTGTAGCTATTCATCAAGCAGTTTGATGGCTCGTCTCCTTCCTGCTGTGCTTCTGAGCTGCCCATGAGCTGCGTATTGATGAAAACCAGTTTAATTTACGTTCCCACCCAGAAGCATTGTGCAAAGATGGTTCTAGTAAAGCAATGAATTGCTTCCTCCCATGGACCCCGGTGAATGTCAGCAGATAGGTTTTAGCATACATTTGGCCAGTTTGGACACACTGTTTTATGCTATGTTTTCAATAAGTTGCTGCAGTGTGAATGGTCCCAGAAATATCAGGAATTACAGCTTTCGGTTCTGCTTGGCAAAATAAAGGGGGCCAATGGTTTGGATTACAGATTTCACAAAAATTCCATATTTAAATATGTTAAACTTTTTATCTCCTTGGGATAATCTGACAATCCTCACGCCCTTTTCATGCTGTGTTTTTGCTGACCCACCTCCTTTTATCATCCCCTTTTGGCATTTCAAATGCTTAGGCCAGGAGAAAATGAGTAATATATATGGCAAGGCTCCTTGTTAGATGTGACACTCTGTCCATGTTCTCATGGGGGCATCATGGCCCAGAATTCATAAAAAATGCCTGTGGTTAGTTCAGGTACTTCGGAGTTTACCTCTTTCCCATTCAAAATCAAAGGGATGTCTTTAACACCTCCAGTGATTTCAGTGGAGGCAGCTTCAAAACTTAATAAAACACTGTATCATTTCAAAATTTGAGAGTGCCTGGTTCTGATTATGAAAGGTTAATAACATTTTAAATTAGAACTACAAAATATTAATCGTGCGTCCTCCTTAAGTCAAATGCACTTTATGTCTGTTTCTATGGTGATGATAATTAATACACAGGGAACGGTAACAGGCTCAAACAGACTGGATCTTGCAGCTTGCTGAGCAACTCCTGGAAGGACTGAGGGTCCTCAGCTCCTGGCAGCTATAGAGAGGAACCTCTCAAACGAAAAATGCTGTATTTTGCAGGGTCAGGTCTTGCAATTTTTGCCAATTAGGAGTAGAGTCTATTGTACAGTATTGCTTTACAGCATTGCATAATCCTATTAAAAGCAACCAGATGTGACTCCACAGCAAGTGACAGCACCAAATGTAAAACATCAGCCCTGTGAATCTCAGTTGCTACTGGAGTTTTCACGGTTAGTGCTTGTCTGCTTAGATGTTTACCCACATTATACCCAAATTGCTACTTAAATCATCGTTAAATTATCACCACAAAAACATTCCAATTCTGATGGCAGAGAGGTGAAAATGATCGAGATAGGAAATATGTCTTAAGTGCCATCTGAGAAGCCAGAGAGGAAAAGTTCTATTTACAAAGAACTGGTAAGTGAAGTGAAGATGCTTCATGATTTAATAAAGAAAAATTAGAAAATCAAATAGGAATTCTCATTTCCTATTTGAAAGTATCCAGGAAGTTTGGGAGGACATACATACAAACTCAACCCAAATAGTTTTATATGCATCTTAAATGCATATCTGCCAGGAGCTCACTTTCTCTTTCGCAGAAAACAGAAAAAGGGGTTTGGATAGCAGGTGTTCAAAGGAGGTCATCTTAGGAGTTTTTTTATTCTATTTTATTGTTAAATGAAACTGTAAGGTTTTTAGTACATTAATGATAACTATGTATAATGTATTGGAATTTGATTTATGTATGTCATATTTTTGACAAATCACATTGTTATATATGTCTTTCAGACATAAATGGACCAAGGGTCCAATTTAATCAAAATTGAAATTTGATTTATTTAAGAAAATGCTGCACAGAAAATCATTCATCTGAGATTTTAATCCTTCAGTGGCTGGATGGTTCCTCCCATTCTCTGTGAGAGAAGCCTTGCACCCAAGGTCTACCCTCCAAACTAGTGGGAACATGGCTTAGCTTTTTTAGGTCAAAGATATGACTTTTTACACAGGTTTGTTGATGAGATAGTGTAGAATATGTAGCTGGAGGTGCAATTTTATAAAATTATATTTCTCTCCTGTGCTTCTGCTATAAAGTAGGAGTAGTAGGAAGTGGCCCTGTTATTCACGAGGATAGTTTAAACTTCATCCACCAAAAGAAATTAGTAGAATTACTGGAAATGTTAAGAAAATCTGTTACGTATGAAAATGAAAATTACTTTTATTTGCTGTTTTAAATATTGGTACAAAAATACAGGTGTAAAAAAGTGTTAAGGTTGGGAAGGATGCTTTTTTCTTAAACAGATATTTGCATCTTAATGAAAAGCAAGACAGGCATTTAAAAGCATTTAAGCAGTGTGTTTCTCGCAAGCATTGAGACAAAAGCCTGCTGAATTCTGAATTACAAACCTGGTCAGGGACTGACTGTGCCTTTTTAACTCTCCTTCAAGATATACAACATGCCTTTGTGACTATCAGTGTCTCAGAGAAAAACAGGACATATGCAGCTCTGTAAGGTTCTTGCACAGGAAAAAAACCCCACACAGTTAAAACTGTTTAAATGTGGTAACATTTTTGTTAGCTGGACTCTGCAGCACTTTCCTACCTAGTTGCAGAGAACTGCTCAGCACTGTTTTTGCAACTGTCTTGAACGTGCAGTTTCCTAATGGAAGGATCCAGAACAGAAGCCCTTGCCTCCACATGTTGTGGGAAGCCAGGGCTCAGCTATCGGTGTTGCTGGCAGTAATTGAGCGATGGTATTGTTCTGCCCAGTGACAGGTAAAGGAGACAGCAGCATACCAATTTGCTTGGTTTTTACAAGCGTCTCAGCTCCATATGTAATTAAAGAGACTTTTCATATTTAATAGTATTTATCTTGTGTGTCAGATAACATTTGTTAAAAGTCATCAGATTTTCATTACCAAGATCATTAATACTATTGGTGATACCGTGACTTGAATAGCTCTTTGCTTGTTTGTCAAAGCTGCAAATTGACTTTCTAATGACTGATTCAGTTGTAAATTTGCCTTTTCAAGAACAAACCCAGAAGTATCAGACTTGTTACTTACATCAAATTCTTTTATTGACGTTTACTTTTGAATGAAAGCAATGTTAAGCTAGTGATTTTAGAAGGAAGCTCGCTTCTGGAAGGTCATATTTTCAAACAGGTAGCACGCTGCTCGATGGAGCAGCTTTTTTGTGCATCCAAATTTTGCTGATTTTCCCATCTGTTCCCCCTGCTGTGGTAGGACACCTGGCAAAAGGAACAGATCCTGTTTTTTCCTGCATGTGCATGCTTTGGCCTGCTAACCTTTGCGTTGCTACTGCTGTGTGTGATGGAAAGGACAAAATTGTGCTGGGCTGGCAGGCAGGAAACCCGTCTGCTCTGTGCCTTCACTTTTACTTGCCAAGGTGTTACTGGGAGGCATCAAACTGGACTCTGCTGCTCTTTCAGAGCACGAGGGCAGGTTGAGGAATCTCTTTATTTTTTGTATCTTCACATACAAGAAGCCCTCAATATGAATTTGATCTTGTACACAGCTTTAGATAGACAGGCTATCTTAGTTTCTTAAGGCCAAAAGTAGACCGGTAGGTTATTTAGTTTCACCTCTTATGAAAGTCAGGATAGGAGTTTCTTCCAGTTCTTTAGCCAGGTTCAGATCTTTGATTAATGCATAACTGCTGGAAGATATCAAGAAATGGAGAGTACAATATTTTCCTTTTTGTTGTTTGTGGAAGTTTTATTCGTTTTGGTTTTTGTTGTGTTTTTTTTTCTGTGTTTTTTTTTTCTTCACCTAAATGCTAATTATTTTTTCTGCTGTATATATTGCTCCACAGTTTCTGGACTTGAGTGAGCACCTCTGCACTGATATTGATTCAGTCACTATTCTTACTTGTGTCAAGTAAGTTCAACGTCTCCATCACCTGTCAGTGTAGACAGATATAGTTCAAAGAAATACTTTGATTTGCAGGTCTGCTTCATCAGAGTCCTTATATTGCTTATGCTTTCTTAGATTGTTAATTACTTGTGATAGGTCTGTGTAGGCTTTGCCTAACAAAATATTAAAAATTAACAGGAAATTCAGAACTCCTGTTCTGACATAAACTGTTAAGGGCATGTTTGCAGTGAGTGCCCAGACTGGAAGGAGAGGGCAGGAGGACAGCAACCTGAGGCATGACATGAAGAATAAAATGTTATGAGGAACCTCTGGTTGGTACAGAAGAGAAAATGTATTGTAGATGTAAAGAGCGTATCCTCAAATTTGACTGTATTAGATAAGAGTATGACAGTACTGAGCCAGCTTTAACAGTTGTGTTGTCAGCAGGAGTAAGGTTATATACTGGCAAAAGACTACTTTTGAGGGAGAGGGTCAAATCAGAAAAAAGCAGAACATCACTAAAGCAGCATTGTAGTCAGAAGGTGATTGCTAGAGGCAAAATAATTCAGCTTGGATGTTCAGCCCGTTTGCTTGGCATGAGTGTGAACTGGAGCTGAAACTTCCTGGAGGCATCCTTGCTCAAGGTGAAAGCCAAGCCAGAAGGATCAGCCAGGCTTGCAGCTGAATCCAGTGAAGTACTAAGCACTGTAGTCCTGACCCTATAAAACTGTCAGGACCAGATTTAAATTTATGGACCTTGGTTGTCCTTTGCTTGGGCATGCGGAGAGGGCGGAGGGGGCTTTGACTGCCTCAGTGTTTGCTGAGGTTGTATTGATGCTTCCACCACTTTCACCTTGCACAGGGTCTCTAGGAAGAGAGGGAGTTCAGGGAACTTTCCCCTAGCATATCAAGAACAAGCTAGTTTGGGGGAAAGCCTTCTGGAATAAGGTCTGTTAGTTAGTTAGTTAGTTAGTTTGTTCACCAAGAGGGCTGGGCATTTGGTTTATGCAGCTGTAACCCTGGTAATACAGAAGAAATATTCTCCTCTCTCTGTTGCTAAGGTGCAGTCTAACTTATTTACAAAGACCTTCGCTGTTCAAAGGCCTTTGCTTTCCAAGCTAGGCAAAAATCATTTGGACATAAATTGTGTTGGATGACCAGGTAAGCTGTGATCTCACAGTGTTGCTGAATTATTTCGTCTGGTCTTGTGTTTAAACCAATCTCATATCGATACTTTGTATATTTGATGATGGAGTTCTATGAAGATCTGTGTGTGGGTAAGGTTTTTTTTTATATCAGAAGTTAGAACTACAGGAATCTCCTGAGGATATAAAAGCTGGAGAGTAAGCTGTCAGTGCAACTGAGAGTGATTTGACAGACATCTGCTTGAGGACTGAGTGCTTGGTGTTGGGAAATGGAGGTGCATTGGTGGAATTTCAGTCCAGGTAACCTTCCCGCCTGGAGTGGGAAAGTCCCATTAAAAGAATCACAGAAGTTACCAGTCAGTGAAGTAATTGACCCACAGAAAATGATAAATCAATATGAAAACCGTGGCCTTTGCAGTGGCAGCAGCAAATGTTCCCTTTCACAGGCAGTAATTACTCTGTTTGGAGAAAGAAAGTGCTGTGTTTCCACCTTACAATACAAAATAAGGTGTGCAAAAAAGTTACATGACCCTGGTAATTTTCTCATGCAAACCCACAAATAATTTCCATAGTATCATATAGTGAACATGTAAATAGTTTGTAATCAGAAAAATGGTTTAATAATATCAGTCATTTTAGATAGAACAAAGTAAAATACCTTTGACAGTGATAAATCAACCTGTTATGACAACTTTGCTTCCAGTGGTGCCACTGGCTTTTTGCAAGAGGTGGCAACAGACATCCATGACAAGGATAAAACAGCACAGATAGAACGTGGCAACTGAAGAGAAAGAGCTGCAATGTCATAGAAAAGACATAGAAGAAGACTTGTACAAACTCAATTAGTTTTATCACTACAAGGAAAAGAACTGCTACCCTCTGGGGTGAATATGTACTTACACAATCAATGTATACTGTCATGCACACGTATGTACAATTGTCTTCTAGAAAAATATAAGAATTACTGGAATTGCCAGCACATACTGTATAAATATTAATAAATTCCCCTGCAATCCCACTATTGAGCGTTTAGAAGGGGATTCATCTTCACAGTAAGATACCTAACTGAATATGTCAACCTGTGAACTTAGTGGATAAAATAGCAACACTTATGTGTTTTAACCTGGAGACAAGTCATAGAATAGAATCATTTAGGTTGGAAAGGACCTTTAAGATCATTGAGTCCAACACTTAACCTAACACTGCCCAGTCTCTAAGTGCCACGTTCACACACCTTTTAAATACCTCCACAAGTGATGATTCAACCACCCTGGGAGGCTTGTTCCAATGCTTGACAACCCTTTCTGTGAACAAATTTTTCCTAATGTTCAATCTAAACCTCCTCTGGCACAACTTGAGGCCTTTCCTCTTCTCCTATCACTTGTTACATGGGAGGAGAGACTGACTCTCATGTCACTACAACCCCCTTTCAGGTAGTTGTAGAAACTGAAAAGGTCTCCCCTCAACCTCCTTTTCTCCAGGCTAAACAATCCCAGTTCCCTCAGTTCCTCCTCACAAGACTTATTCTCCAGACCCTTCACCAGCTTTGTTGCCTCATTTTGGATCTGCTCCAGCACCTCAATGTCTTTATTGTAGCGAGGGGCCCAAAACTGAGCACAGGATTCAAGGTGTGGCCTCAACAACGCCGAGTACAGGGGGACAATCTCTTCCCTAGTCCTGCTGGTCACACAATTTCTGATACAGGCCAGAATGCTGTTGGCCTGTTTGGCAGGACCTGGCACTTGGCCTTATTGAACCTCATACAATGGGCCTCGGCTCATTGATCCAGCCTGACCAGATCTCTCTGTAGAGCCTTTCTATCCTCAGGCAGATCAGCACTCACAGAAAACTTGGTGTTGTCTGCAAACTTACTGAGGGTGCACTCAGTTCCCTTCTCCAGATCATTGACAAAGGTGTTAAACAGAACTAGTCCCAACACTGAGCCCTAAGGAACAGCACTTGTGACCAGCCCCCAAGTGGATTTTACTCCATTTGCCACCGCTTTTTGGGCATGGCCATCTATCCAGTTTTTCAACCAGTAAAGCATACACCCTTCCAAGCCACGAGCATTTAGTTCCTCCAGCAGTATGTTATGGGAAATGTTGTCAAAGGCTTTACTAAAATCCAGGTAGACAACATCCACAGCCTTTCCTCATCCACTAAGTGGGTCACCTTGTCAGGAAAAGAGATCATATTAGTCCTGCCTTTTCAGCTCTAAGACAAAAAAAAGCTTGATCCTTGATATTATTAAGAAGCTCCAAGTAACAATTGTGCAATTTTAGAAAGCAGCTGTAGTTGCATGTCTCTTTGCTAATAAACTGCTGGGAATTGAGGGAGAGGATGATGGGGCAGCTTAAAAATATGTCAGCTAATAAAAGAAAATAACAATAATGAAATGGAACTTTTGTTGCCTACTCCTCATTTCTTAAATAGCATGAAAAAAGTTATGTTGATGATGGGGAGAATTTGCTCTGTATTATAGTCTTAACTAATAAAATGCTACAATAATGCTGGAAAATGGGAGATTTTTAGCTCCCATTTTATGAGTCATCTGAGCTTTCAAAGTAATGAGCATATATTAACAACTACATTGCTTAGGGCTGGATGGAAGTTTAGATAAGTGACCTTCCTATCTTATGGTTTAATGCTGATGATTCTCAACTGTACACTCAGAATACCATCTGTATGAAGATGTAAAGGTCTTTTTATCCATAAACCTGTTGATGTTGAGGGAAATAATTTTTCCCTTTGACTTGTTATCTTTGTGCTCTTCTTGGGCAGGATACATCTCTAGTTTCTTTCTGTGCTTCAGAATTCTTGTTTGCATCACGTTATCCCAGACGCCAAAGCCTCCTCTTATAAATCTGCTATGACTGCCTCATTCCCCTCTGCCTACCACCCTGCATACTAATTTACATTTGTGTGACCAGAGTAAGAAAAACAGTAGGAAAAAAAAGGGAAGAGATGCAAGGGCATTTCTGTTGGAATAGTTCATACACCTGATGCCAGAGGGAAAGCAAAACACACTATCTCTTGCTGAAGCATGAAAAATTAATAAATCCTTTGGTTTCTGTAGGATGGCTCACTTTGTTGTTAGGAAGAAATGAAACTCCCCTTTGAATACCTGTAAGAGCTCTCTGGGGGTCAGACATCGTTTGTCCTCTTCTTTCTTTGAGGGATGAAGCCTCACGGCTTGTAGTAGAAAGCTCTGGGGAATCCTTTCGCCTGGCCTAGCCTCTGTGTGTCCAGAGTCACCAGCCTCAGCCATGCTCAGAGCTGAGGGGCTGACACCTTACCCCTTGTCAAAACAAGGCCTCACCCACACAACTGACAGGGTCTTGCCTCTCCTGTTGAATTTTTGAGTTAATTTTTTTTTCATTTTTACTTGTAACCCAGGTCTTACTCAAGTGGTCACTTTCCTCTTTCTTGGTGGGGGTGTACTGGTATCAGTTACTGTGCAAAGAGCAATGCACTAGTTCATTTTTTCTACAGTTTGCTAGAGGACATTACATTCCCCCTTTTCCATGATTTTCCATATTGCAGTATACATGGAATGGTACATCCCTTTGCACATATGTGCAGATCATTACAATCTCTCCTGCATGATCAGATGACTTTGCTCACCATTTGTAATGTCACATTTACTCTTCTTGTTTCAAAACCTCCCAGTTTCAGAGATTTACGCCTCTCTTCCTTATATGCTCTTTTCCTCTTTCTCTCTACCCATTTTTTTTTCTGTTCGTAAGGGACTGTCAATGTGTAAAAGCTCACCAATGTGAGTGTATACTAAACCAAGCTATTCTGGAATAATCTCCTGCATGAACAGCCTTCCAGAGAGTGTTACAGAATAACTGTTCTTTTTCCAAAGCTACATACTATGTCCTCAAATCTTAAAGAAAATTCTTCATCCAGATTCTAATTGATTTTTCCCCAATATAATGACAAGAAACCCCAGAAATGTCTTTGTTGGATAGTGTGTTGCTTATCCTGGTGTAAAGCTTGTGCAACACTGTCGAAAATGAGTTCCCTAATTCTCTCCGTTGAAAGAATCATCCCAATTATTTCAGATTTTTTCTACTCTTAGTCTGAATGTGTCAATTTCTATCTCTTCTCACTATCATTTAATTTTGTTGTTGAAAACATAAAAGCCTTCATAAATTTGGAGGTGTTTAATCTCTCATAAAAACAGTTGTATTGTAAATGCTACAACTCAGTGAAAACAATAACATTTTGTTACACTGTCACAACTGCATCCTTAAATGATCATAAATTGACTTAGAATTAGCATAATAATTCTATAAAAGAAATAAGGATTTATAAAACGAATGTGAAAAAGGTTTAAGTTTAGCGTAAAGCAGGAAATAGATCCTAGTGCAGAACTGGAAAATGCCTTGTGGCATGTTAAACAGTAGGAGATAAAGTAACGACTAGAAAATCCAGGATGTGTTAATACAATGCATGACTGTTGGCTGAAATTTTCACTATGTGAAGGATTAATGGAAACCGTCCTAGCATACCAAGATTGTATTAAATGCACTACTTTTCTGTTAGGATGATCTGGATCCATTTGATACAAGCATTTGATTAAGGAGTGTTTTCTTGTAATCAGCAAAGGGCAAGCAGACTGAAGCACACAGCCTCCCTTTAAAAACCATCACAGTATTCCTCCTCCGTACTTGTTCCTGTGTGATCCGTGCTGCCCTTTGTGAAGTTCCTTTGGTACCATCCATGAAGGGATGTGCATGGAGACACTGCAAAGGAGAACATGTATCTCTACTAACTGGGAATGTGTGCTGGTTTCAGGGCCCGCCACTGCATCTCCATCAGCTATCATCACTGTGACACAAGTCAGTGTTCTGCTCTAACATCTGCAAATCTGAGAAGCCCGGGCTCCTTGCGGGCTGCTGCCAGTTGAAGCTGAGTGTGTGCTGGCTGACTGTGACCACATTCCCCAGGCAGCCTAGCATGCCCCCAAAAGCCAAGAATCTGCTACCAGTGCCAGCAGAGTCTCTGGGGAGCTCTTCTGCTGGAGCAGGACTCTCTTGTATTGGGAATCAGTCCTTTGAAAGGTGTGGAGGCAGATTTGGGGGAAGTAACAGGGTGGCTCAGGTAAGGAAATTGTGTCCATCCTCAGCTTAGGGAGGAAAACAGATTTCTCCACTGTCAGGAACATGTTTCCAAAATGCAGAAAGTAGGAAGGAAGAAAGGAACCAAGATGATAGGCGAGTTAGGATGAAGTGCGCAATGTTAGTGCAGAGTGTGAGAGGAAGGAAGGGACAGAAACCGGAATGATAAGAGTAAAGCAAAGAAACGTGAGAATAGAAGGTCTTTACCAATCCCCATTTTCCTGCCAAATAGATGGGGATGGTTCCCCCTGGGAGGGGATCCCTTATCTCCCATCATCTCCCCTCTATATGTCTTTTCTTCCTTCCCTGCCCATTTCCTAAATGTCAGATTTACTTTTTCACTTATAAAATCTATTATTTTCCTCATCACTGTTAGCATTATCAGTGAAAACGCTTTTGACTAAGGTGACACTTAGCAGCCATACACATGGTGAGGTCTCCTGTGGTAAAAGTTGTCCTCTGACATCTGCCTCGGGCAGAAAGGCAGTTTGAAGAGAAAGGGAGGAGAGGGAGCAATCAGAAAAGGGTGAGGAAAGCAAAAAGACAACTAATGTGGTATGAGGATATGAAAACACCAGGTTTCTCATTCTTTTTGCTAAGCTAGCTGGAGATGCCGGACCATGTCTAAATAAGGGCAATGAAGCTGGTGAAGGGTCTAGAGAGGTGCAGCTCAGGGAACTGGAGTTGTTTAACCTGGAGAATGGGAGGCTCAAGGGAGACTTTCTTGTCTCTTCTCCCAGGTAACAAGCGATAGGACAAGAGGAAAGTTGTGCCAAGGGAGGTTTAGATTGGATATTAGAAAAAATTTCTTCACAGAAAAGGTTGTCAAGCATTGAAACAAGCCACCCAGGGAGGTGGTTAAACCATCACTTATGGAGATATCTAAAAGGTGTGTGGATGTGGCACTTAGAGACACAGTTTAGTGGTGGACTTGGCAGTGTTAAGTGTTGAACTCAATGATCTTAAAGGTCCTTTCCAACCTAAATGATTCTATTCTATTCTAACTCAAGTCTCCTTGAGTTATTGCTCCTCTGGAGCAGTATCCTGTGAGTGAGACGAGTGCTTGACTACCTGCTCAGAAACTATTGCCATGCAGACGCCACATCAGACTAGTCCTGCAGGTGATCCCCCCAGCCCTGCTCCAGACATTCACCCAGAGAGGCAAAGCACACTCCTCCCAAGGTGGGGAGCAGGTCTCCTTCCAGCTTGTTAGCAAAGACATCCATTTTGAGGAAAAGATTTGGGGTTTCTTTTTATTAAAAAGGATAAAAGATGAATTAAGACCCTCTGTTTTCAGACCAGTTGCTGACATTCATCTGCATTGCACCACTCCGAAACAGAGAGCAGGTGCACTGCTTACTGTAAGCACATCTGGAAACAGGGACTGCGTTCTTTGCTGAGACAATCCCGTAAAGGGATCTCAAAGATTAAAGGTTTTTTTAATGCTTATTTTCCTTTTGTATTACTTCGCTGCTGTTTTAATTAAAATGATTTTGCAGCTTAGATTTGGGTACACATTCTGTTCAACTTGGTTGCCACTGACATTAGATTTAATCTAAGCATCAGCTGGAATTTTCTGAAGCAGCCAAGTTTATGATACAGTTAAATATGCTTTTTTTATGTGTTGTGAATGCTGACAAATAAGAGAGAATATTTTACAAATGAGTTTGAGTAGAATAGGAGATATATTTATTGCAATGTTATTTTTGTAATAAAATTTAAAAAAATATTATAGCTATGCTGCTTTTGAATATCAGGACTCCACTCCTATCTTGACAAACAAAGATTTGAATACATCTTTTTTTTCACAGTAGTGAAAGTTTTATATATCAATCACAGCCCATTGAGAGCAAGACAAAGGGTGTACTTGGGATCAGAAAACCAAATTTGTTAGTGAGTTGACTGTAGTTCGTTTTATATGGAAGAATATGAATAGAAAATTGGAAAAATCATTTTTCAAAATCGTGTCAGAGTTTTAGCAAATCCCATCTTAGATTTTTTGGGAAAAAACCCCACAGATCCAGCAGAGGTTATTTAACATCCCTGACACTGGACTTGCTGTCTTCAGAAATTATGCAGATTAAAAATAGGGGGAAGCCGCAGTCGTTCCTTGCTCCATCTGCTCAGCCTACTCTTTTTTAGAGCTTCTCACCCCTCCTGTTGGATGGCTTCAGCTGTTTGCTTGGCTATCATAGCTTGTAGCCTGTTGTAGCCAAGCAATATGAAGTGAGTACCAGTTTACCTTGGGATGTGGTACATAGCCTCCTCATGAGGGTCTCTGTAGAGTGGAGGAAAAGATGGGGGAGCTGGAAGTGGGAACCATGATCGTTATAGATGGGTGGATGTTGCATTGGGGGGCATCATTTAGCCAGTTGGTAGGGCTGGGACAAAGGCTGGACTCGATGATCTTCAAGGTCTCTTCCAGCTGAAACTATTCTATGATTCTGTCCCAGGGTAGATAGTCCTCATTTCCTGATCAGAGCCCTAAGACCCAGGTAGCTGGTGCAGCTGCCTCAGGCAGCTCTAACCCAGTTGAAAAAATGATATCTGGAGGTTTTTGTCCTTGAAATTTAGTCAGTGCTAGATGATAGGGATATATTGATTGCTATCATAATGAGGACGGAACAGCCACATCATATGTAAGAAAGGAAAACATGACAGTGCCTGAGGAGGAGGAATCTCCGTGGCAGAAAGCAGGGTATGCTCCCCCTAATGAGTGCCTCTTAGTAACATTCACAAAGTCATTTCAGTACAGAGCAGGCTGGAAGGGCATCTTGCTGCAGCCAAAGGGGGTGCATGCTCTTCTACCTGCCCCCAGGCTGCTCCTCAGAGAGTTTCCCTGCAGTGGGAGATCTGCTCCCTCCTCACCGTGCAGGTTTGCACTTACTAGAAGTGATTTAGTGTGGGTACAGAACTGAGTCAGATTAAATTTGTGAGCTTACTGCCAAACCTGAACCAATTTTTAAGCCAGCTGTACAGCATTGATTTAACAAGAAATGGAAACCATTCAAAGCTCTGTGAGTTTGGCAGAAATTAACAATTTTGGCTGAGTGCTACTGCGGGGTTTGGACTAATTCAAATCTAAAGCTCATAGTGAAATTCGGGAGGCTTGAATCCATGCCAAGTGAAAGGTTTGCATAGATCTCTGCAAATTGGAAGTGTCAAGGTTTCAACAGCTCTGCTTGATAAGTGAGTAAGAAGAGATTTCCCTCTGAAGTCTACATGTCTCCTGGAATCCAGAATGAATATGTCATGGCAACACACCACACCTGATAACATATCTTCGTTAAGCAGCTTTATTTGAATGTGTTGCTAATGACATAAACAATAGCAATTAGAGGTATTGATATTATATTGACAGGCTGTGAAACCGGTTGGTGATTCACTCTCCTAAATTAGCTGTTTTCTGCTATGTGCTGTGAATATTGCTATTGCTGATAGCAAAACAAAGATAAGAGAGAAAAAACAACAGAAGAAATACCTTGGGGGAACAGTATTTGGGGCAAATATTTGCGTAAGGACTGGAACTGGGAATTTGTGCTCCTTGCAAATATGTTATGGCTAAAACTGGTGTTTTCTGTGTATGATTTGTGTATTAATTTCCGTGAAAGTATTTGTTAGTTATAATTAGTTGCCAAATTGGTTGAATAGTTGTTAGGTACTTTTGTTTGCAATTTCTCTCAATGAATATTTATGATGGGCAAAAATTTCTATCATATGGTACCTTAATAGGGTAACCGAAGCAAAGCAAGTAGAGGGATAAAAACTCAACAAAAAGCAAATAACAAGATTATGAGAAGTGAAAACCAAATATTTTCCACACACTGATAGTCACATGTGCAGACAGCTGTAGATATCTCTGTGTAAAGCATCCATTTTCCAAACATTCTGGTCTATTGAGAATCATTTTCAGGATCTGTTTTTTTTTTTTTTTTTGTGAAAATGGTACCACAGGTAGCATGAGTCATTTATAAAAAAATGTTTAAAATATGAAGAGATGAATACAAATAGAAAGTCTGAGTTATTCAAGTGGTGTTTGTGTTGAAGAACTAGAGCTTTGGATTTTCATACTTATATAGGAAGATCAACATCTTAAAAAAATGAGATTTGAGAACACAAATGCAAATTTTTAAAATTAAGATTTTAAATTCATGTGCGAATAATTCTGTACTGTAGCTACTAATGTGTACCGCTGGAAAAATAATAGCACATGGAAGAGAGGATATGGGAAGAGAATTTGTCTTCAGTGAGAGTAATGGAGTACAACTCGGTACTGTTTTATTGTTCTGTAACTCCAAATTTTAATACCTAATCTCTGCAACAGTCACAAATGGCTGGTTGTCTTACCTTAAATCAGAGTAATATGTGATACTGTTTTAATATTTATCACAGTCACCTAATGTTTACTACCACAGTCCTATCTCTCCCTTTCTTACTATTTCTGGCGTGCTTACCTGCAATGTTTCAGCATAGTGGGTAAGCACCCAGTGAGCCTTGGGACAGCGTGACAGGACACCAGGTAGTGCCACGTCTTCTGATTTCGACTCAGGCCTCACACGTGCACATTAGTCTCAGTTACACTTCACAGGCATTAATAATCACAATTTAAAGAGCTTAAAACTGAGTAATGAACTCACCTGAGTACCTTTGCAAGAATGCTTATCAATCATTAGAGAAAGAGTCAAAAAAGTGAAAAATTAGCATGCCAGAAGCTGTGTAATAAACCCTGTAAGACTAGATATTAGAAAGATTAAGCTGCTCTTCCACTACAGTAATATATACCTATAATGAGATGCAGTTGCTTCTTATAAATGCGCCACAGATTAATTAGTTTCAGATTACCGCAGCTTGGTCACAGTACCTTAAAAGCTCCTGAGAAACATTATCCATGACCAGGGGAAAGAAAGTGAATATACAGGAGAGATACTGAGAAAAACAAACAAACTTTGCTCTTTGCATTGTCGTATTCTGTGGAGACAGTTTCTCCTTAACGACTTTTCACTCAAAAATCCTTATAGGATGTTACAGATGTGATCTCCACCTGTAAATCTTGATTTTAAATAAGTAAGTTAAGGAGAATCATGTTGGCAGAATATATATTTATCAAAAAAAAATGTGCACTGTTTGAAGATCCTGGAGTAAATATTGTTTTTACTTCTCCCCCTCCTGCTTTACGTATAAATTTTTAGGCTGTTCCAACGTATTAAACCAGATGTGCTAGGCCAGAATTATTCAACTGTTGCACAACTTAAGTTAAAGAGAACATGTGCTGTGTGTGCCTGCATAAGTAAGTGCTGTGCCAACATTTTCTCTTTTCTGTTTGTGTATTTTCTTCAATCTGTCTCCCTCAGGAAAACAGAATTGCATGGGACTGTGTATAAAAAACATGACGAAAAAACCCAAATCATTCATGATGCATTATGTAAAGGGAAGATGGTAGTGTAATATAAAGAATTTATCAGCATGAGTATGAGATGCCTGCATTACTGAAGAGAATCAAAAGTCAATGCTAAACTATATAGGTCACCCCAACTAGTACCAAACAAATTTTATGCAGAGACTGTCCTCTGTTATGTGATACACGAAAAAAGTGTTGATGTTCTTTATTGAGATTTTTTGTTCCTGCTGGTACACAAAAGTTGATATTTTATTTATAATGAGGCTTATCTCTAGATGCAACCTGAAATTATTTTTAGATCCACATAAGCAATGACGTAGATCCAAATAAATTATATGTTATGATGTGGGAGAACCATAACACTTGAATTCAAAGCCAAAGGAGCCAGAAGAATTCATGGGGAGTGAGGTGGAAAGAGAATGCCTAGCAGAATGACTAGATTTTTGGATCAGTAAATATCTGTATATCTCAGACATTTACAACTGATCTTGAAATGAATGATTCTCTCCTGGGAGACTTATTTTTTGAGGAAGAAGGAGGAAGTATTTACTGTCAGATAATTTTTACGTTATTGTTTAAAGTAGCTATTTTAACATACTGAGTCTTTTGTTCTGAAATTATTAACAAAAATAGTGCAGGTGGTATCACAGGCAGAAAGTGAAATTATCTCCTGTCGCTTCTGTGCATGCTTACATTATTGTTTGAACTCCGATTTTTGTAGACAAACCTGAGTAACAACAAGCTCATCTTCTCTTTCTTTCAACTGTGATATTTATTGACCTATAAATTACTTCTATAATTTCGTTTCTTTAGTTCTGATATTGTGATTGCACCTCCAGGTTACAATAATCTCACTAATAGCTCACAGTAATGTGTACTGTGCTCATGCGAACCCGAGGCAGAAGTATGACTTGCATCCAAAGTGATGACATATCAAATCCTGGTAAAATCAGTGGGGATAATGGCATATAATTTTCCTGATAAAGCTTTCTCAGTCCTTCTCTTGGATGGATTAAGATGTAGATTACTTGCTTCACTCTTCATACAAACGCACACAGTCAGGGAAACAGGAAGGCGGATTTGAGCACCATGTGTTGTCACAAACCTGCAACATTGTTGGAACAGCTGAGATGTAGTGGGACAATTTGGACAACTGGAGGACGGTGGTTAATGGAATGTACTTTGCGTGGAGGCTGATAACTTACGGGATCTGTCCTGAGACTTGTCCCATGTAATATTTTTATCTGTAGTCTGAACATGATGGACTGAATGCTCTTCGAGTTTGCGGGTGACAGCAAATGGGAGGATCAGTTCATGAGCTTGAGGGCAGAGCTGCCGTTCACAGGGACCAAAACAGGTTAGATAAACAGGACAACTAGAGTTTTACAAAATTCAGTGAGGATAAATGCATATTCAATACCCCCTGGAAAGTGGTTGCCCTGCAAAGAGAAGCTGAGGGATTGTGTCTGGCTCAGGCTTTGGGAGACAGCTCTGGAGGGAATAACAACAGCCCCACAGTATCTATGAGGAGGTGGTTGAGAAGAGGGAGATAGATAGACAAGGGGCATTGGCTGAAACAAGCAAGAGAGGTTCAGATGGGGTAAGAAGAACAGGATTTTCCCCATTGGGACAGCAGGACAACTCCGCATCTAGTCCAAGTCATTCCATGATAGTTGACTGCACTGGAACAGGTTGCCCAGAGAGGCTGTAGAGCCTCCATCCTTGGAGATATTCAAAAGACATCTGGACATGGATCTGGGCAGTCTGGTCTAGGTAATCCTGCTTTAGCAAGGAGTTCGACAAGATAACCTCAAGAAATCCCTTCCAATCTCAACTATTCTGTGATTCTCTGAACATGTGATCCTATCTAGGGATGTAATTTTAGGAAAACAGGTAATATTAGATAGACTTTCGTTCTGTGTGTTCTTGATCCTCTAACATAGCCAGGTCCTTGAGATTAAATTTACCCTCTTCCAAAAATGTGAAAATTTGTTCCCAAGTAATTACATTGCAAGGTTAGAATTGGTGTTTTCCACCTCTAATTATGTGCATGATACAACCAGAGTCCAGTCAGCTTTTACTCTGTAATCACAAATAATGTTTCTGACTGCACTCTTGTTAGATGACCTAAATAAGATTTCAGCACTGTTCTGCCAGTTACTGTAGGTACTTTCAGATCTAGACTTAGTCAGTTCTGTGAGCATTGGAGCCAGGACACGCTCACATCTTGAGTGTCTTGGAGCTTGCAACAGTGTTGCTTGAAGGACCCACTCCTAAGTTCCCACTAGTTGGATAATTGTTCAGTTAACTAAGAAACCTACCGTAAGATGCATGTCACTGTACATGCATACCTATATGCATGCATATGCAGCACTTATTATTAATCAGTGGTAATGTTACTTTACACTTCATAAGCATTTTAGCAATATACTTGTGTCTGATATTAGACTACACTAAATCCTAAACGCAGATCTTACAACTGATTTCAGTTATCAACTCTGAAATCATAACTAAAACTTTGTTTGGGTTTGAAACTTCTCAGCTCTTTGCTCTTCAGTGCTCTTCCCTGCTGATATTTCTGTGTTTCAATGAATGTTCTTGACACAAATTGAGAGCTCAATAAAATATAATGCTCCATAAGAATACAGATTATATGAAGGCAAAATTCATTCCATGAGCCCAAGGGGATAATTTACTTTTCAGCTCTTTTTCTCTCTCAAAATATAGAGCTATCAATAAATGGTATGTAAAGAAGATCAGAGCAAACCGAAGAGTTAAAAGTTTGCAATTTATTAACTCGAGCATGAAAGTACAGGAAGTAGGCAGGAATTCAAGTTAGTTGGGAAAGAAGTCTCAACCTATTGCATTAAAACATGGTTTGCACTAGTCTAATGAGTTTTCTACCAAATGAGGCATGAAACATACTGCCAGAATATAAAGTCAGTAAAATACCCAAATTACTGTATAATGTCATTATATGTTTTGTCTTATTGGGGAACTGGTACAGAATACATTATTTTTAAATTTAGACAATCTGTAAAACCAGAAAAAAAAGGTGGTTTTTTTTTTAATGAATGGCTAATAAAAAGAGATCAAAACCAACTGAAATCCATCTACAAGATTCACAATAACACATGAAAAGATATGTCCAATAAAGATGTCAGTTTAGTGTTCTATTCACAGTCCTTGTTTATTCAGACTTATAGAAAAAAAAACACACAAAAATTATGAAATATAGCATTGCACAGAAAATATTTTTCTAAAACTGTTCCAAATAATTTCTTAGCACATAACAAATAACATGCAGAGATTTGTTTAAAAAGTGAATCATGATTATTTTGGAATGCTATATTTTGTAAATATTTAAAGAAGGAGGACTCCTTTCCTTACTAAGAAATTGTGCTAAGTTGCAAGGGGTATTTTTGCATGACTAAAGGAGTTAGTGATTAAAATAAAAAAAAAGGAAAAATGATCTTGAGCTGTTTATTCAGAGTCCTATTTCTGTTTCTGTCCCTAAGGGACCTTTTTGCAACTGTAAGACAATTGGATGCTTTCGAAATTAATGGAATTTCTATCACTTCTCATGAGGCTGGAATTTGTTTGCTCCAATCTCCTCAGACACAAGAGTAGACTGTCTGCTCGAGCATTCTCCCTTTGACTATTCCTGAATTCCATTTTCCAGTGGTTTCATTACAAACTACACCCAGAAGCTTCATAGAATTGACTACTAGTCAGCGTATTGCATCAATTACTGCAATGTGATTAGTTAAATCTTCATTTATCCTACATGCCAATAGGCAGCTCTGAATCTTGCTTGCATGGCCAAACATTGCTTTAAGCACAGGCAGAGCTTTGCCTGCGTTGTCTAGGCTGCTTCACTCTTTTACATCCTTTTGCTGTTATCTGTTGTTAAAACAGTTGTTTCCCCTCAAGGTGCTGTTTAACAGATGGCTGTCCATGAACATCCTCCACCTCCATTTACCTGCCCCATGATACACTGACACTGGCAGACTCTGCCCTCATTTTTAACATGCCCCAAGTGTTTTCCTTCTAGATACCTTTGAAAATAGAGTGCTCTTGAACTCTGTAATTAGCTATAACATACATTAAAAATTAATTTCCTACTTGCCTGGTATTTTCCTGATTTATGTGCTTCTGAAGGCATTTTGATGCCCTCTTGCACAGGAATAGATTTCCAGGCTTCATATCAGTGTGCTAAATTGGAAGCAGGATTGAGGGCCTGTAGTCTGGCCTTACCAATTAGTAATGGTTTTTCCCTTCTGGGGAAAAAAAAAAAAGCCCCATCACTTTCAAAGTATGTAATCTGATTTCTCCTGTTGTATGTGTTAGTCTTAAAGGAACGCTTTTTCTCGGGAGAGGCGGTTTGAGGAGAAGAACCGGGTGAGGCCTAGGCCTTCTCTTCCATGTGAAGGGACTTGAGAGAGCCAGGCCGTGAGGAGCGAGAAGGCTGGTTAAACTCTTAGTGGCTTTGCAACATGTCCACCCAGGGG
>NW_009726448.1:0-7667 GCF_000703405.1 Apaloderma vittatum | reverse complement strand
GGAGAGATAAAAGCTTATTCTTATGACTCTATGAGGATCTTTTAAATTAAATTTTGACAGTTTTTACCTTTTTTTTTTTTTTTGGCAACAGCTTACAAATCAGCTCCCCTGTTACTCGGAAAAACAATGCCTTTACTTAAAAGCTAATTCTTCTAATGTGCAGTCAGATATGCAGTTCCAGTGTTGTATCTGCCCACCCTAGGTACACGCTTGTTCTAACAGTGCAGCCAGTGTCAGTGCCAAACAGAAATGCACCCTTGTTTGACATAATTTAAAAAAGTTATCAAGTCTGAATTTTCTTTGACTACACAACCACACCTTAACATAAATCCCTGGTGATAGTAATTGTTTTTGTTGGCACGCTATTTTACTTTAAGATGGTCCAGAGTTAATTGCAGCACAGGCTGCCAAGTATTTTTTAAAATCTTTGACATCTGTGGCATGTGGTTTTTGCTATTGAACATTCATTTATTTTTAGTGCAAAAATGTGATTGACACATGATCTTTTAGGTCTAAATCCAGCCTGCTCTTCCCTTAGGTTTGCCACAATTACTGTCTTTATTCATGAACTAACTACAGAAGGCTTTGTTTGTTATTGAAAAGAGACTAATACCTCACCAGATGCAGGCATCTCTTAACACCTGGTTCTTTTTCTGTCTTCCCTCAAATATATTGTGATCTCCTCTAACATCAGAGTTTCTCTTTTCTCTGACCTTCTGGAGATGTCCATACAATACAAAACAAGATCAGTGTGGCTCTGCAGGAAACCGAACTAGGAAATGTAATCAACTTCTCAGATACCTTAGTGCAGGAAGAACATCTGTAGGAATGAACCAGTGCTCTCCAAGCACAATGATTTCCATGCCTCGTTGTTTTTTATCTCAAACTTTCCATAAAAGACTTTTACAACTGAGCATGAGTTGAAGAGTATTAACAGTGGTACAGTTTATGGGATTTTCAGTTCTGATGATGCTATCATAGCCAACTGCTGATATTTAACATTACAGATTCAAAATGTTCGTTTATTTTGTTTGATGTGTAGCTAAAAGCAACTGATTGTTTCCCAGTGTGAGTAACATGTCACTGCTTTTAGAAGTCCTCAAGAAGCATGGTGTCAGTGTGTCTCAGCTCCTTGGGAATGTGCTGTTTTTATCTGTGATTTCCTATTGTTCACTGAACTTAAAAAAGGTGTGAAATTTGATCTATGCTGTTCTTCAATCACCTGCATTGCAGCCATGGTTTCCAACACACAGAAAGATGTTTTCATAATTTATTTTATATTTTTGCAGAACACCTTGACTCAGAGCCTCCCCAGAGTCTTCTCGAGCTTTTGCCACTTTTACTGGGATAAAATTTATTAATTCTACACACAATATGAAAGCGTGGTGACTTTGTTCTCCATTTACTGAAGTCTTGTGATGCTCACCTCTCAACCACTGAACTCTGCCTGTACAAACACAAAGTCTTTCAGACAGATCTTTTCTCATTGCTGGAGAAGAGTCCTGGCAGTAAAATCTAGGCTCAGCAGATTGTGTGCCTTTGTGGGAAATGGCTCAGAAAGCTGGCCATTTTTGTTAATTGGGACTAAATTTCTCATCTTACAGCTTCATCCTTCTGTACTGCACCCAGGGAGATACAAAAGCAGACAGCCTGCTGCTCAAGAGAAGTAATTTTCCTCAGGTACAAGGGTTTGGGCCAGTGAAATAAAGTATCCCCTCAACCTAGCCAAGTGATAGGGAATCTGGCTCAGTGGGTTTAAGAACACTATCCTGAGTGAGGCCTCCTTACCTCTCTGTGTTTCAGGAGGACTTCCTCTACCAGTAGCCAAAATCCTGAGGGGACTGCTCCAGTTGGGCCCTTCTGCAGCTTCTTTTTTTCCCTCAGGAGCAGTTCAACAACAATTTGGGAGTGACTTTGTCCATTTGTCTTTTGACACCTATTAAATTGTGGGATGCAAAATAAATAACTCTGTTAGTGTCCTTTGTCTATCCACTAAAAAAAATATTTCCAAGTGTAGGAAGATTATTTTTTAAATTAGATCTCCTTCAGCAGAAGTCCTTTTATTTTTTTATGCAAGTGTCTTAGATGGTAGGTAAGGCTGGTGCACATATCAAAAAAGTTCAAGATTACTTAAGTTGATCCTAGTGGAGGTTAATGGATTTCAGATACAAGGTAGCAAATTTAAAGAGCCTTCAGGCTTTTTCTGCACTATAGTTTAGAATCAAACTTATTTTTCACAAAAGCTTAATTTTAAAAGCTAACAATTTTTTTCTATTCAGCAAAATGTAAATTGCACTAGGTAATAACAATAATTGTCTATGAAAAAATGCTTCTTCATTTGGCACTGTTTAGCACATTCTAATGAATTGTGGTAATAAAGGAATCTTTCTTGTGCTTTACAGTATATGAAACTAGTGCCTTGAAGGAACAATACAAATAGATACAAAGCTGCTTATAAGTAGTATCTTCTGTAAACATTTTAAAGGTAATTACATAGTAGACCATTATGAATACCAATCAAAAAGATAGATATTATGTTTTTCCTCTTAGGTAAGATTAAGACATATTTAGGTTCTAAATAACTATAAGCATTTTAAAGGAAATATTTTTTACTGGTGGAAGGTTGAAGTTGGATGGCTAATGGCGCTGAGCCCTCCTCCACTAAAGGATTAAAATTAACCATAAATCAAATGTAGTTAGCAGTTAATGGGAACACAGGGAAGACTACAAATACAGTTGTAATATTTTTTACTCCCCTGCTGTATTTTGTAGTGGGAAATTGCAATTGGTGGGGAGCAGTACACGTGACTTAGAAGTAAACTTTTGTCTCTGCAGGATGAAAGGACATCAAAAGCACAATGAGAGAGAAGAAGCAAATTAATGTTTCTATACTATAATTTTAACCGTAGACTGTATTACAGAGCATGCTGAAATACATCTGGAGTCAAAACTGTGAGAATATGCAACTTACTTGCTCATAAAGTTCTGTGTGTTGCACAGCTAAAAAATTTCTGCAAGTATTCTAAGTGTCTTGAAGTTATTTCCAGTGATTTTAACAGTGTAAAGACTTTTTAAAGGAACTTAAAATCACAGAGTATGCTCAATGGATATGTATTTTCATAACCTATCATTGGTAGGCTATTCCTCAGTGAAAAAACTAGAGTAATGTTATTCTCTTCTAAATGAGAAAACAGAAATATGGAAATTGCCTTAGGGGATCAGACCATCAGTCCAGTATTTTGTCTAGGCGTTGTCAGTGCTAGCTGATTAAATGCCTAATCCTCTCTCCACCAACAACAATGAAATAAATCCTCAAAGAAAAATCTTGACTATTCATATCTTTTTGTGTGACTGCCACTACACAGAAATTGCCTTAAAACACATGTAAAATTAGCATTATATTCACGGCACTGCCAGGAAATCCCACAGAGGAGTTAAGAGAGGATCTTTTGGAGCAGGATGAGGTTCAGCCATGAAGCAGAAGCAAGGAACTGAGAAATGCTGGAACCCTAGCTGCCCCACCAGCTCTGAGGTGAGATGTGTGGCCTACAGGAGAGGTAAGAGTGTGAGGAAAGTAGCCTGAATTACTCTCAAATTACTCCTGTATTATGACTGGTTTGTTTTGAGGAAGAATACTGGGAAGCTGCTGCAAGCAATAATGCATGCATAGTGACAACTGGTTCGTTATCCCTCATTTAACAGTAGGCTTCAAACCAGTGAAGACCTTTAAAAATGCAAGTTGTTATGAATTAGGATGTGAAATCTGCATTACAGGGACATTGCTCATCTTTACAGAAATTACTGGCAACTGTGAAGTATATTTTGATATATTAATAAACCAGCAAAGAAGTAGAACCAAATGAACATCATACTTTCCTTGGTTTGAACATTTAGTCTTTTTCTTTTCTCGAGGTCTTTTCCATTAATGTCATTTTAGTTTAATGTGAAATTGACTGTGTCCCACCAAAAGTTCTATATTTTGTAATTAAATCACTAGGAGGCACGGTGGTGGCTGGATATATTTGGCAAGGAATATTGATGCGGATTTTTTACTGCAACAACATGCATGTGTATAAAGTTCAGCAACATGAGTTCTTTGTCTCTGAACATTGTACAATCAATATTCTATTACTGCAGCGCAAGCTCTGCTGCATTGTAGCAAAATTAGTGTGTAAGGCTCAAGAATGCAACGATGGAAAGAATTCTAATTTCTATATATAAAATACATGTAAGCTGTTTATTTCAACTGTAACAGCTCTGTTACAGTACTTGTTGCTTCAGGTAGTATTTATACATTTTCATTAAATAGGAATTTGGGAAGTTTAAATTTATTTTCCTTAGAATTTTCTTCAGTAATAATTTCAAAGAAGCATCATATTCCTCTTGATAATTTTTCTATTTATTTTGCTTTGTGTGATGAAGATGTCTACAGCATCAGGAGGTCCATTATACAGGCTTTGCTACAGACTGAAGCTCTTTTATGGCAGAAACACCAAACAAACCCAAATCAAGAGGTTTGAGGATGAGAAGGATGTGCTTCTCCCCGAGAACAAAGGGAAGGGTGAAAAGCTGTTACAGCGTAGATTATCTAGGCAGCAGACACTGGTGTATGTCACCTCCACAGATGAGCCAGGATGGGCTTTCTATAAATTCAAGGTAGGTAGCTGCCTGCAGGAATGGGGTGCTGAAGGCAGCAACTTCTTTCCTCATTTCTTTCTTTGCCTGGAAAGACCTCTGCTGCTGCTGGATTCAAGGAAGAGGCCCTCAGCACAGAGTGCCCTGGTGCCCTGCACTCTTCCCTGCTTCTAACAAGGGCCAGACCAGTCCCTGTCTAACTCTCCTAGAAAGTACAAGGGGGAACCATTGGAAAAACTGAGGGTGGAGGTAGAGGGGCTGCAGGAGGGAAGCTCTGGGGAGAGAGGAAGATGGAGAGTCATTTGGGCACAACTGGATTTTGGACACTGTGAAATGTAGGTGACACTGGGGTTCAGTCCCCCATGGGGAAGGAAGAGGGGAGGTCACTTGCGACGTGGTGGGATATGGGGGAAGCAGAGAGATAAAGAGGACAGCCTTCACCTGCAGCCTCCTCGGACTTCTCACAACTCTCATGACCTCTTTTGTCCAGAGTCCCTAATATCTCTTATCCACCCAACCCATTCTGCCACTGTTGTAGAATTGAATTTTGGTTTTATTTTGTCATTTTGTTTGGAGGATGTGAGTCAATTTTGTCCACACAGCCTACAAGTCCTTATTTTACTCTGCTTGCTTTAATGACCTCATCGGTGCTGGTATTTCACTGATGTTCTCTGAACAGACGCCAGGTTGCTCTGCTTTGCTCCCTCCTCCCTCCCAAATCCTGAGACAAAATACAAGAAAAGAGATTTCTTAAGGAAATCAGGATATATATGCCTGTATCTCTAAGCGTCAAAGTTCCCCTCTAGAACTCAGAGAGAGAGAAAAAGGATCATTTCATTGTTTATGCTGTTTAGAGGACAACACTTGGCACTCACCATTGCCCTCCTGACATGATAAAAGTTTTTGTGAAAGCAGTACTGCTGTTGTAATTTTAAGCTGTTCTGGAGGGTTTCACTGATGACAGAACTCTTAAGTGGTAAAGCTGAGCAGACCTTGGAAGGCGATGGAGTCCAATCACCCATCGAAAAGCAGGATCAGTCATAGCTGTGCAGTTTCCAAAAGATGCTTGTCTAACTTATGCTTAAAGCCTCCAACAGGAGATACAATAAGGTCCTCCCCTATGCTGTACTTGTGCTTTGCTGTACTACCACGGCTTAACAGAAGCATTCGTCTGTGCTGATTGCTGATACTTACGCTTAGAGATCTTATTTTCCTTTACTTTATACATGCTATTTGCCCTTTTTTTTTTGACTTTCTGACATTGTTAACTCATGTTCAGATAGTAATTAATAACATCAAATCCTTTTCTCTGTAGTGACTGCTGAAGTGGTTATTGTACACTGTATTTATGTAGCAGTTTACTCCTACTTAAGCACATACCTTTATTTGCTCATTCTGACTGCGGTACATCTTTTCTCTTACTGTCTTTCACATTTGGTAAGAGGCTTTAGATTAGAATTCTAATCCTGTCCTCCGGTGCATTTGAGACCCTTCCGCTGGCGCGCCGCCTGTGTATTCCTTCATCCAAACATCAGTGCGAGCATTAAGTTGTGCAAGTGTAAGACCCAGGGCAGACCCATAGGGAATCCATTAAATGCACCTCTTCAGTGTGGTAGCACGCCTTCTAATCCACAGTTGCTTTTGAGAGTCATGTGAGGCAGTGTCAAAAGCCATATTGAAATCAAAGTATTTCAAAGGTAGTGCTTCTCCCCTGTCTGTGAGAACCATTACTCTGTCACAGGAAGAGGGGAGATTATCTCAACTTGATTTGCTCTTGACTGCTATTTATCTCATTGTTATTTTCTAGGGGCTTATGCTCCGATTATTTCCTTCAGTATTTTTCTAAGAAAGAAGGATATCAGCATTGCATTTGCCGTATTTCCTGGAATATCTCATTGTCCTCCATGAGCCCTCAGTGACAACTTCTAGTGTTTCTGAGGTATGTTCAGATGCTTCTTTTTTGCACGAGAGTGAAATTCATTAGTCCCAAATGATGTGAAAACAGGTAACTTATCAAAGTATTTTCTAGTCTGTTCTTCCAGAACATCTTACCAGATGTCTGCTGGAAGTACAACACAGCAGAGAGAGGGCAGTCCAGGAGGTTTCTAGAATGTATGAGTGACAACTTCCTGTTGCAGATGGTGAGCGAGCCTAGCAGGGATAGTACTCTGCTAGACCTACTGTTTACGAACAGGGAAGGGCTGGTGGAAGATGTGGTGGTCAGAGGTCACCTTCACCACAGCGACCATGGTATGATAGAATTTTCACTATGTGGTGAAGTTAGGAGGATCGCCAGCAAAACCTCTACCTTGGACTTCTGGAGGGCTGACTTAGGACTATTCAGGACGCTGGTTTAGAAAATCCCTTTGGAAGCAGCCCTTGAAAACAAAGGGGCCCAGGAAGACTGGGCTTACTTTAAAAATGAAATTATGAAGGTGCAGGGGCAAGCTGTCCCTATGTGCTGTAAAATGAGCTGACGGGGAAGAAGACTGACGTGGTTGAGCAGGAAGCTTTTGTAAGAACCTGGAAAAAAAAAAAGAGTGTTTCAACTTTGGAAAAAGGGGCAGGTGAATCAGGAAGTGTTTAAGGATATTGTATGGTCATACAGAAAGAGAATTAGAGATGCTGTCTTGGGTTACAATATGTAACCAAAAACGTGTAATTCTCTTTTCATCTGTTGGAAGATTTTTTTTTATTATTATTTCTTGTAACTCCAGGGGGGCAGGTGTTTTCTGTTAATGGGTAATCATGGGTTAATGATGGGGCAGTCAGGGGGAGGGAGGCCGCACTGCCGCCAGAACCTCGGCCCTGCCCTGGGGGGTTGCCGGAGCTGCCGCCCCGGAGCCGGACTGCCACGTGGCCTCGTGGAACCGCTGGCCGAGCCGCTGCCATTTCGCCATAGAGGAGGACTCTTTTGTTGGGGACCGCTCTACCGGATTCATCTCTACTCCAACGAAGCCGCATCTGCCACTCCAGGAGGACTTTAATTTGGACTTTTTTTTTCCCAAGTCAGGTCATATTCTGACTCTGTC
>NW_009726447.1:0-77021 GCF_000703405.1 Apaloderma vittatum | reverse complement strand
ATTATTATATATTTCAGAAAAAATCCAACTTTAGAATATTTTTTATTCCAATGTCTGTTCCTGTGAAGATTTATTCCAGTTTTTATATGTTTTCAATTACCACAGAACAAATGCTACTGAGAGAAGCGTATTCTTGGCTCTTTATGCATAGAGTGAAAGAGAAATACCCACTGCCTCAAAGACCTTATGACCAAAACAGGGAGAAATGCAAAAGAAAACATTCTGTTTGGACAGCCAGAGCAGTTCATCTCAGCCTGCACCACATTTGAGAGCAGCAAATAGTCAAATGCAGTCACCAAAGAGTACAGCATCCTCTTGCTTTTCCTAGTGCTGGCCACCATTCAAGGGCATAACTGGGTTGATGCAAACTGATATAGGGAGAAAGCAGTGTGATTTGCCCAGGGGGTAACCCACATTCCTTTCACCATGCATGGTTATCAGGTGAAGCTTTCCTCACAGTCACAGCACAATTCTGTTGATGTAAATGTTATTTCAGGGGTTTAAAATCTTACTGCACCTCATCCAGCTTTTTCCTCCCCTTTAATTGTAATATGACAACTACTACCATGATCTCTTCTAGGCTGATGCAGTGCAGAGTTAAGAGCTAATTTATACCACCATTGCTCTTGGTAATCTTAAACTGCTCAGCAAAGCAGCACTTTGATAGCACTTTTTCAACTGTATCTCATATCGTCACTGGAAAACAGTGGCTGAAAGGAGGACAGTCCCTATTGTATTTTCTCCTTTTTGCTTTGGGACATTGTAGAGAATGAAGAAATGATGGATGCAAACAATATTCAGGTAAACATATTTTATATTTATCATCCCAGAAAGGCTTTTGAAATGGAAGTGAAAGTGTGCTTTACGGGAACTCAATATTACTCGATACAGTTTACTCAAAAGAACATGTTCAGCTGAAAAAAAATCATAAAACTGTAGAGCAATGCTCATACCTATGTTTTAAAACTCTTTATAAATATGCATGAGACTGCTTTTACTGACTAATATGCAGATGAGACTGAAGTCTGGCATCATTTTAAGACCAATTATTATTTCAGGATAAATTTTATCTCCTTGGATAGAAGGATGGGCAACTAACACTGAGTGCTCAGATTATTAGGTTACTGGGCAAAAAAATAAGTCTTTTAGGAAAGAGCATTTAACCTGCTTTTGCTGCTTTTCTGTGAGAAAGAACAAACCTCAGTCACTCAATTCCTGAAAAAGATCTGTGTTTTGGCTCCTGGGTAGACAGAATCACCCCAAATACCCCATTCCTCTCCAGGCAGCATCTATGCTCCACTCTTCTTTCATCATTTCTATTATATCAAGCAGCATGCATAACTAACTTTCCCTCTTGCAATATCAGAGGACTTTGCTTATGGATTGTCACCTCAAATCTATGTCTAGCTTATTTTCTATCTGATATGCTGAGCATTACACATGCTTGTCTGCTCCTGCATGGATATTGGGAAGTAAAAATACTTGAGGGGAGGAGGAGGCTGGGCAAGAAACGGGATAGCCAGCCCTTGTTGCTGCTCAGCTCACCATCATCTGAGGCGTGAGTTGTACCATCAGCTGAAGAATACTGACTTTCCCAAATCCTCAATGCAGGACTTTCTGTCAACCCAGGATAGAGTTTTAGGAAGGCTCTTTTATTTTTTCATTCTGTGGTTTGAGGGTTTTGTCAAATCCACGGGCTTACTCTGAAGCTTTCTGATGAAATATACAATTAACAATGAACATATAAGTATGTAGATATGTAATTATGAGAGATTTAAGAGTTTAGATGTAGCTGTTGAAGAGCTCAAATATTACTTATTTACATGGTAGGGCTATACAATATGAGTATTTGTGGGGTGGTAGCAGTAAGATTTGCTGGGCAGCCTGACTCCATAGCTAGAAGTGAGCCCAAATTCCCTGTTTTCAGATATTGGAACCTTACTGCATTGCTAGCAGTTAATGGTGTAAGAAACCTTGGATTAGGAAAGTAAAAACTATTACTTAATGGGATACTATGAGTGAACATAAACTTCCTGTGAATTAGATTTAGCAATGACTTCACTTAAGAACAGGCTGTCTCAGGAGATTTCTGTTAAGTTTTGTTTTTAGCTATGACTAAAGTACTGCAAGGAAAAAAAATGCCATCTTTCCATGCAGCTGTTTTAACACTTTTTCTTCAAACCCTAGCCAATGCCGGGGATTGCAGATGAGAGTGAAAGTGCGAATGTGTATCAGAAGTACATTACAGACCTGTAATGAGCTTTTATCAGCATGAATTTGAAGGAGCTGGAGCGCTTAGGATGCAGCAGAACTGTGAGGATAGGATAACACGTGTTCCTATTCCAGTGACATTAAAGATTGGATCTCTGAACAAAAAGCCATGTGGTGAATTGAACTCTGTTTACAAATGATTTTCATTACACCAAAGAATGCTGAAGTTGCTAGTTTGGCCTTTTGGAGGTCTGGGGTTAAAGGCAGATATTTATTCAGTGTCTATTCTTTTGTTTGTTAGCTTTTCATTTCATTTACAGTATTGCCTCTGAAAGATCTGATTTTACTTTTTCTCATTATGTATCTACTTGACCCCTTTCTAGTCTTGTTCCTAGGTTATTATGGACCCCGTTTGCTTCCATGACTTCTCTATTTTCTTGATTTTCTCCCTGAGCTCTGTCTTGTTCTTGAAGAAGTTACAATGGGGCACACTGGGATACCTTATCCATGTCTTTGTATAGTTTCTGTAAGTTAAACTGCCTTTTCTTTCAATATTCTTCTTTTTTTTCCCTCTTCTCGTTTGCAGATAAAGGGATTCTGGGATTGACATTTTAGGATTTATTAGTAATTTTACCCCACGCACTTCTAATTAAACTCCAGCTATTACAGAATACACCAAACTCTATCTATTTTTCAGTTGCAGCTGTGGTTTCTGCAACACCTTTTTGTCCTTCCTATAGACCTCTAGGTCTACGTGCCCTTGGTATTTAATGCCTATCAACACCTAATCAGCATCTGAAGCCCTGCTTTATGTCACCTGAAGAAACCCATCTGACTGGTCATCATGTGCTGACCAGAATGGCTGCGCCTTGAAAACTGGTCTAGTGACGAGACACTTCATTTAGAACATAGGAAACAGGCTCTGGGTCTGTGTCGAGCAAAGGGTTTCCACATTCTATCTCCTTCTGTCTGGGTCATGTCATACTCCTCACTTTCGCGAAGAGTGAGGGGGTGTTGTAATCTTCTTTACTGGTGATGGGCCCCTGCAAGGAAAGGCAAGAAAGATTCAGGAGGTGAGAAAACAAAATGCCGAGTGTAGCTCAGTGTTTAAAAGCATCTTGTGGATGAGAGAGCTCTTTGTTCTGTGTCTTTAGCTACAATTCCTCAGTCAGCCTCTGTTTAGAAGGGAAAAGTGAGCCCCACAAAATATGCCGACTCCTCACAGGATGGTTCTGGGATGAGGATCTTGTAGAAGAGAGAGAGAATAACCTCTCCTACAGGAGCCCAGCTCCTTGATAAACAAAAATGACTGAAATGCCAATCCTGCCTGTAAGAGCTCCTATATAATGTAAGCACACAGTGTACTGAGACTGCAAGCTGACAGGGGGGGAAAGATGCACTCTGCAACAGTAAGACAATTATGATTAGTGTAGACAATCATGATTATGATTTAGCCGTAGGATCCCCAATAGCCATTAAGATGATACCACATTTTCCTGACAAAAAAAAAAATTAAAAGGGAAAATTCAGTGGCTAAGCAACAGTACTGAAACCCAGGGGTAAATGTTTGCTTGAACAGGGCTGTAAGCCACACGACAGAGACTAATTAAATGAGTCTCTGGCCCTTAGTTATGTCAGAAATGAGAGAAAGGAGGTATTGTATTTGGTTTTTTTTAATTCCCCAACTGATGAAGAGCAGTGGCAGGGGCAGGGGTAGAGAGGGGGAGAGAAGCATGGGGAGAAGAGGGGAAGGAGAAAATATATTCCAGGGTAAAACAAGATTTCCAAAGTTTCTCTTGTTTGTGAAGCCAGCTGAAGGGAAGAAACATTCCCCTTTTCTCTCCCAAAGATGGAGCTGTTGCAACAGGAGAAGAGGGGTCCTGTCGGCACCCAGGCACAGATAGGCACTCACACACACGAAGCTCTGCATTCTGCAGTAGGACTTCCAGGCTCCTCCAAAAACACAACTGCTTCCTTTCTGGAAGGAGAAATAAAAATCCGTATTATTATAGCAGCTGCATTATTGCAAAATTCCACAAAAACACAGCAACTGATATTAAGTATCTAACCCCTTTTAATTGTCTATTTCATGGGCTTTAGATTTCTGGATTGCTAAAATAACCATCTGAAGGCAAGACTTCGATTCATTTTGTTTTATTAGTATTATTATTTCCTTACAATAATAATAACACTTTACACTTATGCAGCACTCTTCGTCGGCAGATACAGACAATAAGGACTGGATTGGCAATCCTGTCACACCCTAAAAATGAAAGGGGATAGAAAATTCTCCAGAAAGCTGAGGCTGAGGGAGAAATTTCCTTAAACCCTGAGGCTCAAGGGTGATTCAGAAGGAAAGGTAGTTCTGTGACAGCAAGGTCAGCACTTTCAGTGAATTTCCTCATTGATAAATCTTTTCAAAACTCTTTGGTATTATAATTTTTATTGGAATGTTAATTAATAATAGATACTCTTCAGCAGTGTCATCTGAGCAGTCCTGAAGCCAAGAATTTGGGGGTCTGGTTTGATTCCTTCTGAAACATGTATTCCAGTTGAAGGACAGCTGGTATTTTCCTAGGTAAACTGTGTTATTTAGGACGCCAGACTTGAGAGTTAAAATGCCCCCTCTACTCTTAAAATCTGTGAATAAATGAATGACCTAGTGCTTCTTGATCCATTCACTCATGGATTTAGTGGGGACTTACCAGAAGTTAATGACTTCTGAAACAACATTTGATCACAATTTCATTTTGAGTTCAGAAATACACTCGTGTTTTTGGGCTCAATGCCACAGAGTGCAGCCAGTTTAACCCGATCTGCTCCTTGCCTTGCAGCCTAGACAGAGACAAGAAATGCAGTGACTTTAGCAAAGAAAAGGGAATGGGGCAACATGGAGATAACATTTCCCTTTAACTTTGTGCTGAATGCATTCTCTTGCCCAAGCAGGCTACACGTCATTCACATAAGGAAATCAGAAAAACTGATTAGATTAGATATCATCCATTCTTATCCCATTATCTCAGTTTATACATGGGGCAACTGAGGCTCAATTTAACGCTATCTAACTCCAGATTTCTGTAATGTGGACATCTGAGCTCACCACCTCTGTCTTCTTTTAATATAAGGGGAAAAAATGTCAGGCACTTTAAGGTCATGGTTTGTTGGCAATCTTAGCCGAGAAGTGCCTATTCTTTTTCACTGACAATTAGAGAAATTTAATGGCTCAGGTGATCCCCACTTGGATTGTGAGAGGTAAAGGGACCCAATCTGTAAACTCTGTCACATGAGGCACAGTCATCCTGCAGTCCCACCGCTTTCAGACTTGTCCTTCAGAAAACAACAAAGCAAAAGCTGAAGTCAGTCTGTGCAGGCAAGCACAGTCAACAAGAAATTACTTTCTGGAGGACATGATGAGTACTGTGCAAAACGCAAGACTGGTGTTTTCTCAGCTCCATATTAGCTGACCCATGGTGAAGTCATGAAGGGAAGCCTTGGCTCCCAGGCTCCTCACCTCCTCATTCCCTTACTTCAGTGGCTCGACTCAGTAACTCCATGTGGTGCCTCCTGCCCCTGACACAAAGGGAATAAAACTTACTGTAGAGACGGAAGCAGGTAATGCAAGATACTCTGCTTATTTTTAAAAACAAAACCAAAAGAAAAAACATACTTATTTGACCTGGCACGTGGCTTTCCCCTTTGGTGCTGCTATTATTCCCACCTTAGACTCTCTTCGCTTTCTCTTTTGCCAGCAGGAAAGAAGTAACACAGAGATGTTTTATGCCACTGAGACAAAGAGGTATTGATCCTTTTTGCCTCTGGAAAAGGTTTCTAATAATTTTCAGATATATCGTAGATTGTGGTGCTGCTATCTTTAATTAAAACATGACACAGAATAGAAAGCAATTATTTGGGGAATTTTTATTTTATTTTTCTTTTTTTCCCCCCTTTTTTATTTCTTTTTTTTTTGAGTTTTTAAGTGTAGATTCTTTTTTGTTGTTGTTGTTTTAATCTGTTGTGGTACCAGATCAAATAACTTGCAAGTTGAGCACACAGAACGAGGAAAGAGAGAGGAAGCATATATGCTCCCATGTTTGTTATTCATGGTATTTAAAAATGATACTTTACACTTCATATTCAAAAGGGAAGCTGCAGAAAAGAAAAAATCCTCTGTCCAAAGGGAGTCTATGCTTGAACCAAAAAACCACTGTTCACGGTCAACATCATCCCTTTGCAATGACTGCAGTAACACCCCCACGCACAGGCCTTGGCCCAGTGGGTCAGGGAGACAGCTGTTGGCACAGTAAAAGAGGTAATATGAACTCCAGGTGACTCTTTGTCCACACAAACTTCTTCAGGCTGAAAGAGAAGTAGAGAATTGACATCCCTATTGCTGCAGTAAGATCAGAGCTTCATTTCAGTCAAAATGGTGTGTAAGATCCACAGCTTAGCCGCTCTGCTAGTAATAGTTACATACTGGTGACATTTGGCAATGAACATTAACTTCTTCACTGCTACACTTTCTCATGATGGTGGCAAGTACTATTGCTTCTGTACAACCAGTGAATCGCTACAGCTTCACCTACTCCACCAGGAAGGTATAGGTAGTGCAGGGATCTATTACATCTTTGATTAAAATAACTTTTCTATAAACTCACCTAGCTGTTTTGTCAGAGTTTCATGAACTGAATTCAGGTGGTTTTAAGATTTTAACATAGAAGAAAAAAAAATAGGCAATGGGTTCAAGATATTTGAGATCTAGGTAGTTTTTAATATTCCCACTTTCTAGAATAAAACATTAAATACATCAAACCTGAGTTTTTGCTTTACCCAGAACATTAATTACACTCTTTTCCAGAACTCCAACCTCACAGGCATTTAAATTTATGACAAATCTTTTCAGGAACATGTAAAAATTAAATCAAAGAAGCACTTTGCAAAAAAGTCTGTACAAAACACATGGTTCTCTCATGAGTTGTGCAAAAATATTGCACTGACTATTTAAGAAGGAGCAGGTATCTTCATGTTGTCTTGTCTACTTCTTTGAGAGACCATGGGAGTCGTTTCAGTAGGTATAACCCACCACAGATTCAATGAGACCTGTAGGGATTCCTTCCTCCTCACACCCATACGAGTTTAGTGGTGACCTGGTGGGAGACGGAAAGACCGCTTCGAGCCTTTTGGTCGAAGGTCCCGTATAGGAATTTATTGTCACAGCCTCTATCATTGCCATGGCTACAGAAATTTTGTGCAGAAATCAAGATGGAGAGAAATAATTTCCAGTACATTTTTGTCCTAAACTGTCCCAAAGCATAAACACAAAGCAGTTAAGTAATTTTGCTCATACTGGTGAGGAGCTGCTGACTTTTAAAACTGAGATTAGAGTGTAGGAGTTGTTTATTAGCTCAGCATTACTTCGTTATAGCATATCGGTTGTCATGCTATCAAACCAGCCATTCTTGTGGGATCTGAAAAAAATTTTCATCTTATTACAGCAGCTGGAAAAACTGCAGTGATTGGTGCCTCTATTTATACATATAGCATCAACTTGGATATTCCCCTGTAAACCTCTCTGTATATATTTCCTTCTCACATAAACACATGCCCTTTGTTTTGTAGAATATTACCTTGCAGATTTTAGTCAATAGTAAAATTAAATAGAGCAAGGCTTTCAAGTCATGTCTTTCTCCACCTTTTGAAAAGGATGCCTGATTTCATATGCCACAGTGATTAGTCAAGTGATGAGTGAACTTTCATCTACCTCTGCTGCAGGCAAATGTTGATAAACACCCAAAGGATGTTTATCCAGAGTATACCTGAGCTAAAAGAATCTCTTGAGTTTGAAAATTTCGTCTGAACATGTCTCAGGAGAGAGCTGTCTCTTGAGAATCCCACTACTACCTCCTGCTTCCTAAGTCAACAGGAACTCAAAAATGAAGGTCGTAAAGAGAGCAATTTTTGTAAACTTCCATGAATGATCAATTTGGGTCAGGGTCACATCTTGGATACATGTTAGAGTGGAATAGGCTCCTATTTTACCTGAATTCATTCAGCCATCCCTTGTTTCAAACAAAACACTAAGAAACACACAAAGAAATCCTACCAATATACTAAAGAATCAGAAACAATACAGAAGCAAATAAATAAAACATTTGCTTAACACAAATGGGAGATTCTGGGCAAAAGGAAACACACAAACTACCTTTGTTGTTTTGAGGTTTACAGATCCATAGTTCACAGATGCCCTATTGCTTTATTCATAATGTTAAGGGAGAGAGAAGCAGCCTCTAACCATCAACACCCATCATTAAATCATTACAAAACCTCTCTTGTTAAAGAGACAGAGTATATACACATAAAAAAATTACATACACAGCTATGTATGTATTTATATTTATAAAATTCTGTGTACAGCTGTGTGGAAATACAAAAAGCTTCTTGAGACTGCTTAGCTTTATAGTATACTCAGTGCTATCACTTGAAAGAAATAAATGTTTTCCAGCTGCCACATGAAAAGCAACCTTAATATGGTAGAAATGACCAAGGGGGAAAAAAAAAAAAAAGGCGGCAAAACCAAAAACCAAAGCTGGAGGACTCTCCTGAGCAGTGGTAAAAGGAAAGCAAAGGTGAGTGACAAACATTGAGCCCTAAATTAAAATGCCAGAGGATGAGCTACAGAACTAGAGAAAACTGCACCATAGAACTCCTGTGAAAGAGAAACATATTTTAAACAGTATCAGGCAGTAATGCCTTATTTTTGCGTTCTAGAGATCTCAAGAATGCCCCATATAACCTCTGTGTCACAGAGGAGCAGACCTGAGCATATGGTCTGAAGAGAAAAACAAACACACAAACAAAACAATACAGCAACAACAACAAACCAACAAAAAGAAAAAGGGTAAAAAAAGCGGAAATCTTACCTAAGGATCTTAATCCGGAAATAACTCCTGTGACAAGCTCTATCAACCTGACTGGGCCTATGGATCTGGCCCAGCTGACCTTTTGGGGACATTTAGCTCTCTTCTCTGCTAATAACACAAAACCCTCCTATTCCTCCCTAATAAAGCAAAGTTTACTTGCAGTCTTGAGAAACTAGGGAAGGAAGGGAATACTATAATTTATTCAAAGCCATTACCAATTGGGCCAAATTTCGTGCTTCTAACTATTACATTTAGGAAAAAAAGTGATGAATATCATGTGAAGTAGGCATAAAAATAATCTCCTTCCCATAAAGTTTTCTTTTAGTCTATGCTATTAAAAGCAACCCTACTTACGATCCTGAGATTACATGTGCATAACATCCAACAGTTCTTATGTTCACACACACACACACAGGCACCCACATATGCAGAAAAAATGCAAAGGGTAGCTTCTATCTGGTATATGCAATCCTTTGCTGTTGGTAATCAGGATATTAACCACAGTCAGAGCTTCTTTTAAAATAATTTATGTCAAGGAGATATTCCCTATTCCTAACAGTTCTGTGGGTAAGTACCTTCTATATTCTGTAAGAAGATGAAAATCTCTGAGCAAATCACCTGGGTCCACGAGTCAGTGCAGAGATTTGAAACGTCATTCCACCTGCTTCAATCTCTCCTTAGTTGTCTTGATATTCTCTTGATATTCCACATCGGGAAGAGGCAGCTACGAGCTTGAGACAACATTTTCTTAATGCAAATAAGATGTTCTTCCCAGACTCTGATGATCTACCAAATAAGGAATTTCCCAAAACTTCTGTCTTCTGTGTATCTTATTGGAATGTTCCTTCATAAACCTTTTCAAGAGTATTTTTACATATTTAGGATAAAATGCTTTTGAGCAACTGAGGTAAATTTAGAATACTAACCAGTACCATTGCTGTATGATTGTTCATGGTAAAAAATCAGCAGAGGGTGCTGAAGGGTGGGAAAGGGGAGGGCAAAAAAAGAAATGTAGCAGGTCTGAGTCAGATAGGAAAAGGGATTCCTCAATTAAAAATAGTGTATTGAAGAAAGCAATGTGTAACTTCAAATAGTGAATCAAGATGTACTACGTGGTTGGAAAGTGCCTTGGTTGTGTTTAAGGAGGTGTTACATTTTGTGGATGGTTGAGATGCTATGCAGGCTTTGACCTCTTTATCTGTGTGTCTTACTGGAGGTGAAATAGTTAAGCCAGGGGTGCCAAAAAAGAATAGATGAGGTCAAAGTACTGGAGAGAGGAAATAAAGCATTCCTGATTGCTGATAAGCTGTACAGAAAAAAATCTTTCATCAACTGTTTATCTTGCACCTAAAATCTTGAAAAAAACCTCAAACCCATACAACTTTTAGCTACACAGAGTTTTAAGGCTATGGACGAGGCCCAGCTTGGTTCATGAGTCCAGTGGCTAATTTGTCACCTCCTCACTGATCAGGAAGCACAGAAGTCACCACTTTGCTTAGTAGTGGCCTCTGCTCTTTTTCTGCCATAACCTGCTGAGCACGGACAGCAGGATCAATTTTTTTCCTCCCACAATAGATGAAATCAGGAATTGATATAATTATTCCTGTATTTGAGTTCAGTATTCTACATCTGGTAACAGAGTTGTCCTCTAGCACTCACCCAAATTGATCAGCAAAGTTTAGAAACTACTGTTTTGAGTGGGAATTATTTGACTTTGGAGATCTGCCTGAAATTTATCTGGTTGTAATTAATGTCTGAGGACTCAAAATTACTGATAGATTGTAAATGAAATGACAGTCCATTGACTAAAAGGTATAATTATGGGAAAGTTTCCATCACGCTAATTGAACTACACACCTTATTGAACAAAACTGATACTTTTCTTGTTTTGGGCACCATGGTCTTTGGCTTTTGGGAAGACAACAGAGTTACGCTGAATGCTCCACACGTGTGCAGAGGAGTGGTGTGACCACACAGAAGCAAGCACAGCAGATGCGACAGATCGAGAAGCCACACCAATAGGAAAATGCCATGTGTACTGCTTGGACCAACCACATTGAAAATGGAAAAGGTTTTCATCTACTTTAATATCTCTGGAACAAAGTAAGAGAAACATCTACAGTGTATAACAGATGTGCAAATTTACCTTGGGTGATTAATGTATTTTGAACACAGAACTGTCATCCCAGGTCCTATATGTTTTTATCTGCTTTAGTGCTGCACACCTGTGGTTTGTTGATAAAGCATTTTCTCTGCAATGAAGACAACTGCCAGGTTTAGTGCTTTTGCCCCTTAATTACCATCTCACTTCACACATATGTGCACATATGTACACATCATAAATATGCTCTGATAGAATACAAAAATCCACAAATGTCCATGAGGAAAGGGGATGATAAAATAACAGTCTTACATTTAGTCTGAGTCACACCTCAGTGATACAGTAGTGCAGCACTTGTGAACAGTGTGCACGAAACCACCTCGAGGGTCTGTGAGACACCTGAAGGAATGTGACCTTGACCCACAGCTCTACGCTATTATCATATGCCTTTCCACAGTCACATCCTTGAGGGGAATATATTTTAAGCTTCAGAACAGACGGAATAATAACCTGTCATCAAAGTACAGAAGCACAACTGCTCATTTTTGGGTAGGCACAGGAAGAGGACCCAATCAAAACCCATGTGCTGGACCAAACAGTGAGTTGCAATAATACAAAAAAAATAAATCAACTGTCAAATCAATTTTTATTTTAAGTATGAAACAGTCATTGATTTTCACTTCAGAAGACTACATATTTCTAGTACAACAATTACCACTGCATAAAAATTAAAAAGAGAAAATGGTACTTTTTGTGAAGTTATTAAAATTGAAGAG
This sequence comes from Apaloderma vittatum, assembly GCF_000703405.1. Lineage (NCBI taxonomy): Eukaryota > Metazoa > Chordata > Aves > Trogoniformes > Trogonidae > Apaloderma > Apaloderma vittatum. Next base: position 65,016 of record NW_009726447.1, on the reverse strand, counting down.
CTGGATATTTAAGCTTGGTAAGCAGTTTGCACTGGCCTAGAAAACAAGATTGCTCATTGACAAATGACTATGTAGTTCTTGTGAGTTTATCTTCATGAAATAATAATTCTGCTGTAGATCATAGTCATAAAGTCCAAAATATTGGCTGCTGCATTGATGTAACATGATGTTTCATACCTTATCAAACCTGATCATTGTCATAACCATAGATATACATGCATGCATGCAATTTCTGGAAATTATTTCAGTAGAAAATTTACCTGTTCTAAGATTTGCTGTTAAAAAGCTCATATAGTAGCTGACATTTATTAAAAACTCTATATTTCATATGTATTTACCTACTGGCATGTTGTCATCACAGCAGAGAAGAAAAACAAGCTTAATTTTATCATTATTTGGTTACATTATAGATTCTTTCTGTTCAAAATGGCTAAAGTTAACCCACACTGCAATCTTAAATCACTAACTTAGGTCTTAGTTGCTGCAGCTGCACTATTTATGGTGCATATAAAACTACACAGCAACAGAAAGAAGAAAATTCCTCTTAAAACACAACTAAAGTACCAGGGAAAACTCACTCACCTTGCCTGGAAAACTTAGGTCTTTTATGTGTGTGTGAGTGCATGTTTATTCTCCACTTTTCAATGAAGTACAGCTTCCTACCGAGGTTGTTGAAGAAGCAAGAGATGGCAGTATTGACACGTCTATGAACGGCAGCAGTTCATTGACTTAACCAGAATATTAAGATTCTTCTTCACATTTCATTTTTATAGTTTCTTTTTTGTCCTTTTTTCCCCACTCTCGACACATACTTTCTGAAAAAAAAATCCAAATCACCCAAATCACACAAACAAGAAACACCCCTATGCTCACCTCACCATCCCCATTGAAAAATTCTCCTCTTCGGCCCCTGTGAAACCAAAGGAAATAGATAGGACAATCCAAGAGATTTTCTGATATTTTGAAATAAAGAATCAAACCGAAGCAAAAGCACAGGAAGGAAAGTGGGGTGGGAAGAAGCAGGCATGATAAATTACTAATTATTAAGTGGAATTGTTTCATTCACGAGCTTTAAAAAAAAAAGTAGGGGGGAAGAATTAACTTGCTTCTTTCCTTGATTCTAGCTTTTTGCAAGAAGATCAAAGAGATTTATGACCTGTGTCTTTGCATCTGATGCCAGAAAAGAGCATGTTCTCATTAATAGTAATTTTCTCATCAAAATAGGGCTTTTATGCAGACAATGTGCAAAGCTTTTATAAAGCTGATTGTTGACAAAATTTTCAATAAGTTTCAGTGCAATGAATGGCAGACGGAGAACAAAACGAAAAGGGTGGTTAATCACTTTCATACTTTCTGCAGGAAAAATCAAACCTGTCTTAAAACCAAATCCCACCAGTGAAGAAATCCTGTGAGAATCAAAACACTGTGAGCTTGCAAGGGGAAAACCTCAATGTTTTCAGACAGTCTTCAGAGTAAAAATAAAAGCAGGCAAATTTTTTCTGTTTCTCTGAACTTTAGCAAAACTTCTCAAAACTGAAAATCTTGAGAAAACGAAGCTTTCTCTTGAGATTTCCTGTACATCCAGGTTTCAGATGAGTTAGTAATACAGGCAGCTGGGGACAATCTCCCATGGTATATTACTGCATAATTAGTTACAATATGGGGATTTTATTCCTCCCACTGCAGACTCCAGAGACCAGATACTCAGTAGAACGGGCCATTTGTTTGTTCTGGTATACTGGTCCTTGCTACCAAATAGCCATTCTCACTCTGCTTAGACAGCATCTCCTAAATCTCAATAATAACAGGATCTGCAACTGTAAAATAAACAATCATATAGATATTTTCAGTCATAGAGGAAGAGAAAAGAAGGAGGCAATGTATTTGGGTTTGAGTTCGGGGTGTGAACCTGGTTTGAGTCTTACCTTCAGTGTGGTCCACATCACAGCAGCAAATCCAGCTGAGAAGATTCCTGCTCCTGCCTTTGCCCAGAAACTTGTTCCCTGATTCTGCTTATTGACCTGTTTTTTCTCTACACTCTAATCTGGTGCGGTGACGAGATCTGGTTTAAAAAATGTATCAATCGCTCCTCTAAAGCAAGTTTTTGCTGTTCCTGTTTTCTCAACCAGCTTTTTTTTTTTTTTTTCTTTTACAGCAGTAGTTTAGAGAACTGTAATGAGGAAGTGGTACCTTCTGAAAAAATGAAAATAAGCTGAAACAGAGACATGGACAGAAACTTAGTAAATCAGGTCCACCATCTCCTGATTTACAATATGGGACTGCTTTTTACTTCCGATTTTTCAGTTTTATATTTGTGTGTGTGTGTTTGCTTGTTTTCTTGTTTTTACTATTGTTTTGGTTTTAGTTCTTTAATAAAGACAAACTACTGGACCTATGGGTGTACAGCCTGACCAAATTTCTGTAATGTAAAGATGTAATTGATTTGATGTATAAATAGTTATAAGGCATTTCTGCATGGGGCAGTTGCTCTTGAATGGGTTGGAACCAAGCCCTGGTCTATGGCTGAAGAAGTAATAGAAGCCTCTTGAGTTTCTGAGTATTTTGCCAGGCAGAAAACTGGCTTTAATGTATTTACTCTCTCTGTGGCGCACATGTAAGGGGTTGCTATATATACAGATATGTACATGCATGCATGTATGTAAAAATATAACTATTCAGATTAGTGAGGCCATACACATACACATACACATACACATACACATACACATACACATACACATGCACATAGAAAAAAAAAGAAAAGAATTTCTGAAGGACATATTTTTTCAGTTCTGTCTCTCTTATATGCCTCACTCTTCTTTCTATTGTCACATCTTGGCCTTTTGCACAAAGGCAGGAGCAAACAACTAAACATGGAAAAGGACAGGAAAGCTGTCTATTAGCTTGCTTTGCCACTGGAAGAAACCTAATATTAAATTACATCCTCAGGAAACAGCAGTGGCTCAGTAACCCTGCAGCATTCAGCAATATCCACATATGCCTTTCTCCCACTGCACTTACTCAATGTGCCATAATTTGCCATATTCTTGGCCTAAGGCAACACAGGTCTGCTTGCATCAGGTCTCTACTCCTTGCCTAGGGGAATCATCTTCCTCCCATTTGAGGAGCTTCAGTCTCCCACTACAGCAGTGAGTAGGGACCTATTTGCTATACTGGTTTAGAGTCCAGGTGATAGTATCTGGGAAGAGATGCTGCTCTGTCTCACGAGCTGCTGTAGGTTAGACTAGGAAAACACTGACATTGGAAAGTTCTTCTACACGCAGTACATAACCGCAGAAGTTTTCACACGGGTAACTAAGCCGCTTAGAGTTATTTTAGGTGTGTCCATGTCAACTCACAGTAGAGAATGGGCTGCCAGAAAACTTTGGCTGGAGAAAAATTGGAGGAGACTATGACAATCTCTAGTTCCAAAGCTTGTTTTGTTTGGCTGGAAGAACATAAGTAGTAAGACACAGCAAAGCATCCAGGAATGAACAAAAAAACCCCTCTGTTATTGCCAGCCCTTAAGGAACTTTCTAGGACAAGAAGACAAGGGAATATTTATCTGTAGATTTGAATAAAGAGAATGTGACAAGTGTTTAAGCTAAGTGTCTTTTTTTCCAATGTGTTATTCAGTATAGCTTCAGCATACTCATTTCAGTACTGCAGAAAGCATTTGGCTGACAAGAACTTGAAGGACAGTGAAAGATTTGGCCTGCACCGGTGTCCTAATTTAGAAATTGTTGCAAGTATAATAGGTTTGTCATAATAATTCCTAGTGTTCAACATTTTTCTACACTACCAAAAACTCCTGACTTCATCACATTCTAATTTCATCAACTAGTACAAGTGACATCAGTTAAAAACAGCAAGGAAGGATGTAGAATAACAAGCAAAAATGGTTATTGGGATCAAATTAATGGATGAAGCAATCAACCAAACCCTGCAAAGCCATGGAAAGAGCAAGTGAAAAGTTTTGGAAGTGCTGACAAACACTTAGTGCCAATGACTTTTTTTTTTTCCTCCAATGCACTGCAGCAGAATTCTTTATGCACAAGCTTAATGCACCAGGGTCCACAAGAAGATGAGTTTTCTGCAAGAATGATGCATCTCAGTTGACTGAGTGGTGACTGAGTATAAGGATGCTAGAATTTAAGAAATGCTGTAAGGACTTCCAAATACAGAGACTGGATACAGCTTGTTGAAATTAAATTTATGCATCATTATAAGTATCACCAGGAAAATGTTCTTGTTCTTTCCCTGTGTTACAGCAACATAGCTGTGAACATATTGTCACTAGATGACAGTTCAGTCATTTTAGCTTCATAGAGTAAAATCATTGTCCTGAACATAGGGAAAGAAATAATGATTTTAACTTTTTTGCTCTTCATAAATAGGTGCTGAGTTTCATTTTCAAACAACAGTAATTGTTGTGACACTACAAAGTTCCTTCTGAAAAAAATCACTGTGGTTTGAAATTTCCACTATCTTTTTCAAAGACTAATCTTTACACCCTTAAAAGTTAATTTTAGAAGGTAGAGATGCATTATGTAGATAATTAAATGCTATTAAAAGTCATTAGATTCTGTAGTTAAAAACTGTGACTGAAGTCTAACAATAGATGAACTCTCATAGAAGTTTATGTTACTGTATTCAGACAAAAACATGCCCTCAAAAAGAGGTTTATAGCTTAAAATACCTCCAACTGTAGTAATGGACGTACAGCTGGATGCACTTTTTTCAGATAGGAACAGGGTCAGAAGAAAAAGCTCTCATTCTTCATTTCAGAGCTCGCATGACAGAAGCAAGTAGTCAACATATATCTTGTAATTTTGAAACAGAAGATGCTGAAGAACTTGCATATGTATTAATTTGCAAGGTGAAATAGTGAGATGCAGAGTCTTGTTTAACATTTCTGATAAGACAAATTAATAGATGAGTGATCTTATAATATGCAAAATCCTTCATACGGTACTTTTTATGCATAAAGTGTTTTAAAGTAAAAATATAGACCATCATTTCAATATTATAACCGGGCAAAGCAGAGACTGTGTGTACGAGGAGTGATTTAACCAGCATCATACAGGAGAGTCCTGTTTGAGTCAGCTGGAACTCAGCTCTCCTATCTGATTTCTGTCAGATTTATCTTCACTCATCAACATACAGGGGAAGTAATTCCTTTTCTTTTTTGTTTTTATTTTTTGTTTGTGTCACAGTTTCTGGGATTTATTCCATAATAGATCAATTTATTTTGCAATGCATTCTTTTATTTTTATTTTTATCTTAAACTGGTGACTTCTTTTTGCAAAAGCAGCATAAAACTACGCAGATATTGTTTTGTCCATCCATCTGTCTAAGCCTCAGGGCCTGATTGTCATTTTCACCGAGACTACTTTATACTGCTCTAACCATGTCAATGAACCTTACAGTCATGGCCATAAATGTAATTTACACCTACTTGAGAGCTCCTATGCCTTGCTAGAAAGATGTATCTTAGGAAGAAAAAAGCTCTAATACACTTTGAAATCTAAATTTGATCTCTTTTGTAGGAGCATTGCTCTTATATTCAATTGCACAAGCCAGAAGATGTAGGCAACCTTTTCTTTTTGTGATGGTCCTGACAGGAATACTATAAACTATGTTCGACTCCTAATCCAAAAAATTATAACGGTCATTCTTTTTAGTTTATAGGGTAGTGACAACAAGGGAAGAGAAGGGGAGAAACAATTGGAAATCAACACCTGGAAAGCCTTGAAAACATTCCATCCTCATTAACATTCACGACTGTGATAAGTAGAAATACACCCATTTAAATTCAGTTCCATGACAAGTTTGTGAGGAGTGCTCCCATTCTCAGTCAAATCCACACACATCATTAAATTGGATTTATTAGGAAATGGAAGCTCCCCCAAGTTTACAAGTTCTAGTATCGGTTAAGAAGAGCAGCTACTACACTACACCCAACCCTTAATAAAGAATGGCAATCTGGATCGTATTATACACTCACTCGTACAAAGATGAGAGCTCTCGACCTCGAGGAGTCACCTTGGCTGGCATCCCAAACCAAGGGGGAGGCTGTGCCCCGACGGCAGATCTGCTACTCCAAAGGGACGTTCTCCAAAGTGCCCCTGGCAGGACCTTATTTTAAAGCTCAGTCAAATCTGAGCTGTGGTTAATCAAAGCCATCTCAGCCTCCCACTGGCCACCAGCCAACTTCCTGAGTGTACATTCAGCCTGGTGGGCTAGACCCAAACAAGCCAGAACCTTCCAGCAGTTTCTCTGAAATCTGCCTGGCAACTGTTGTGAGAGGAGACATCCCAGACTAGGGGGATGCACCTGCCACAAAGTTCTCTTCAGTAACTGGACACGAGCTCGAGTTATAAATCCACATCATTTTACTTTTCCAATATGCTTGGTTCCAAAAGAAATCTTACCATGGACCAGCCAAGGTATAGCTATGTCCGCCCACCACTCTGAGAAGGCTGTTGAATCAAGATATATTGGTGATTTAGCTACCTTCACTTCTCCACTGGAGTTACTCATGTTTTTTATTGGGCACTGTATGGGCAACTTCCCTCCATCCAAATTTGCTGGCCAACTCTACTTTTAGAATCAATAACCATAACATTCAGCCACACAACGTCTGATATTTTCAAACTCAAAACGACAAATTGTAAAAAATATTTTGCAAAACAGAGAAGACTTTTCTAGATTTCTGGTGTCTACGTGTATGAAGAAGAAACAAACCTACAGAAAAGTATTATGACTGCCATCTTGTAACAGATGTGTTTGTCTTGTCCAGTAGCTTGTCTCCAGCTCTGGTCAATAGAAACAGGTGTAGAACATAATCTACTAATTACCTAAAACCTCACACACATACAAACAAACAAACAAAACAAAAAAACCCAACGCCCCCAAAAACTTCCTAAAAATCTGTATCACCAGTCAGACTATGAAATTTAACATTTTTTTTAAGGTATTTTACAGGGATTTTCTCTTCATGTCTGTAGACTTTTATTAATCCTTCTTGATATTTATGGTATCTTTTGGCTCAGTGATATCCTCTGTAAACCTGTTTCACAGTCCATTTATTAATAGTGTTTTCATGTTGATTAGTCTATAACGTGTTGGCTTTCAGATTCAATACATATGTACTTCTTCTTCTAAACAGTCTATTCATTGTATCAGCCAAAATGAGACATGTTTTTACATATCTCACCATTCTCTCAAATCACAAGGCTACTGAAATGTTGGTCTTTCTCATTTTCTCATTTTCTCATTTTCTCATTTTCCCGTTTTCTGATGATACAGAAAACCTCTATCTCAGACAGTTTCAGTAGAAATCTCTCTGATTTTTTTCCAAAATCTGATGAGAAATAAGACAAATGACTGTGAATCTAGTCAGGCATTGCACAGTGTGTCCTGATTTGAGCTAAACAGAACCAGTTCTGTTTGGGGGTTAGGGCTAGACCGGCTGCTAAATGCTGTCAGAGTGTCTTCACACAGGGAACTCGTGTGAGAATTAGCCAGATTAAAACATTGAAGCAATCTTATAAACTGATAAATAAAGATCTCCCTCAGAAATACTAGAGTCTGCCTGTGTATGGACAAGACCAGAGCAAAATTCTCCCAGACACAGGTCTGACATTTGAACAATTTTCCTCCACTCTAAAACTAGGATTCTTTTGTGGCTATCAGACTTTCCCCTTTCCTTCAGGAAATCTTTATACTTTTCTTTGGTATGTCAACAGAAGGTCAAAAATTTTGTCAAAGAACTTGAAGTGTCTCTCCCAAAGACCAACTCTTCTGTTCAAATCATGAGTTCAGGGAAGCATATCCAATGAAAGTTCCAGTTAGGTGCAGGTCTTACCTCTTCATTTTAGTCTCAGAAAGTGGAAATAAACATAAATCTGTCAGTCAACTTCTTGTATCCATTAAAATATACCTATAACTTCATTTTCTGATGTGTTAACTGTTCCAGCTTAAAGACCTCCTTGGAAACGTTAGTCATGGTTGAGAGTTCCTTGTCTGTCACACAAACTGGTACATCATTACTTCTCTGCAAAAATCTTCCCCATGGGGATGGTGTTGCAATGCAAACAGCAGCCTGGACTCTTGAAGTAAAGCCTGAATTCCCAGCTTTTTCATTATCGGTGTCATATATTGTGTGACCCTGGCCAAGGCACTTAATTTTTCTGTCTGAACCTGTAAAACGTAGTAATAATGTTTCCTTCCTCACACGTTTCCTCTGACTCGTCTGTTTGAAAGCTCAGTCATGTAATGGGCTCAGTGTTGGAAATGACCTGCTGTAAGTTAATTGCAAGATCACAGCTATAGATTGTAAAATCCGAGTGGGAAGGACTTGTGGTCTTTTTTATAGTATCCACCAAACCAGGGCCCTGATCTTAACTGAGGCCTCAAGACCCCAAGCTAGGTTTAAGCTAGTAAAAATAATATTACACCTAGTATTCATGTCATGGGAACAGATATACAGTCGGGCTTTTCATTTCTCCCGAGTCTCTTCCAGAACACTGTGTAGTTTTCAGTCAAGGTTTTTTTGTTTCCTTCCTTGTTTATTTGATGTTTCATTTTTATTTTTTGTGGGGTGTTGTGGTTTTTTTTTTTGGTGTGTGTGTCTTCTCAAGTCCCAGAAGATTAAATTGTTAATAGAGACTGACCAAGTCATGATTTAGATCACCTATAATTTTTTATATAATTAGTTATTAGGTTTTTTTATTAGTAGTTACTATTAATTATTTTATTCCAGTCAGAATAGAAGACCCAGCAAACAATGAATTAAGATCAGAGCCATATTTGAACATCAGAATTTTCTAATTCTACTCTCAGTCTGGTTTCTTTCTGCTATTTCCCAACAAAGCCTGCTTTCATGCCAATAAATCCCTTTCCTGTCAGCAAGACTACTCAACAAATTACAACAAATTTCCTAACCAACAATTTGTGGCAAATATGGCTGTCAACAATGAAGGAAAACTTTGTTCTTGCTGTAACATTCTGACTTTTTCTGATAGAAAATAGAGAGAGAAGGCAATGATGAAAGAAGGTGAAAAAACAACCCCTTAAATATCCATGGATGTAAACCCAACACTTAGTATAAAGTCTTGTCACCTTGACATTTATTCAGCTTGCTGGGGACTCCTGTGCCCTCAGTCAAAGATAATTAACACTTAATTGACTTCAGGAGAATTTTGTTCAGCAGTTTGGATTTGCCACTCATTGAGAAACATGTAGCTGCGAGTTTTGAGAGCTCAGCAGTTGTGGGAGGTTTGGCAGGTGTCAGGGGAGTCGGAGAGAGAGGGGAGAAAGGCTATGTAGGAGTTTCTGTCTTGCTCTTTTTTCTTTCTCTGTCTCTCACTGAAACACATACAAGGGCACAAGAGCAACAAAATGAGGCATTCAATAAATTGTCATTGTAGATACATTTTATTTAGCTAAAAGCACAATTTACAGTAGTTGAAGTTTGATTGATCTGTTGATAAACACTAATGTTTTGCAGTTGACAATTTTTCCATGTTAATTTCCTTAACTTTGGCAGTCCTGGCTGGCAGGACCCTATAAATAGTATCAGTGTCATCATTCTTTTTAAGTTATTAATGAGCCATCGTGTTTATAGAGGTTGGGATTTGGGGACAGGCTGTGCTTGACTGCAGTTTCTGACATTGATGCGTTAGCAGTTGGAACTGGGTCTAGATTAGAACAAGTAGGGATAAAAAGTGGAAAAGGAAAAAAAAAACAAAAAGAAGCTCAGCATTAGCCAAATGCATTTGGAGTGGACAAGAACTGTTAATAATTAAAAGATAATTAAAAGTATATAGTACAGTCTGCTCTGAGGCTGTGGCCTCTTGAAAGACGCATCTTACTAATTATCATTTCACCTGTGATGGAAGATCCTTTTTTATTTTTCAGCCCTCCTTCCCACTGTGCTGTGCCTTTACGTGTGTCCAGGCGTTCACGACTGCCAAGGACTGACAAGGCACTAGAGAAGCCATGACTAATTAACCAGGCCAAGCTATCTACTGGCTGGGTTCACAGCAACTTCAGTCAAAGCTGCCAAACCTGTAAGTACATGTTTGGATAAGGATGTCCTTCTCCAATCCTGATGTTCTAATGAGCTGTTAAATATTTGCCTGGTATTAAGTAGAAGGTGGTTTGTGCTAGGAAGAAGCACGGTATCACTGCTTGGTGTCCCTTGGAAAATCAGCACATCTGCCTCTTTTGTGTAGGAGGGCACATCACAAGCTTCCTCTTTCACTGAGTAAACAACAAGCTGGTGACATTGTGCTGGCCTCCAGACTCTCGAAGAAATTCTGGGAGTGTCCTTAATGGTACTACATGTGTCAGGAGAGAAGACTTTTCTTTTTCTTCTCATAGGGTCGTTAACAACCCTGGGTGCAAATCACTCTGCCAGATAAACGCCAGCTTTGAGTCCTCTGCTAGCACAATATAAAAAACAAGCTCTGACTGAACCATTTTGCACTTTCTGGAGTTTCATCTTTCTCCTCTTTAATCTTCATTATACATACAGAGAAATGTATTTTATTTGTAACTATTGGGATTTTTTTCCTTATATATATAGATGTATGTATGTGTATATGTATGTATCCACATGCTAACACAAACATGCATATACATACATAAATCCAAAGTTATTAAAAGAAGTCAAAATTTATGTGAAAAAACAGGTATGACAGTATTTCTACAACAAATTTGTAAGCAAATGTCTGGAAGAGACCACTAACATCATTGCATACAGTGCCTTGCAATCAAAACCAACCAGGAAGGTGTGGATAAGATTTTTCTTCTTTTTTTTCTTCTTTTTTTTGCTTCAGAGAAGGGATGAAATCTGAGAACTATTTGTTGGTGCATTTAAGTCAGACTGCTGCTAAGAATCTAGGTTTTCCTGGATCACCTTTCTGAGATATCTGATTATCCCAGTGCACAGATGAAACTCGGCTAGGTATGAATTTCATTTTAGGGATGAAGGATGCAAATTTTAGGCATTCAAGCATACAATTTTGTAAGAATTGATATTATTTATTTGGTTTAGCTATAAATTCTCTGAGAAAGAGACTATAATTTTTGTCTGAGTGTTTGCATAGCACCCATCACAATTAAGTCTTCATTACAGAAGTAACTTCAAGGTATGTACTAATATGAATACAACTACACCAGGATTGAATAATCTTTTGTGGGCTAGGAGAAGGAAACCTATGGCTTAAGAATACAAAAGCACAATACAATTCTTTATTTTCCATGTTATCAAATGGTTAATTTCCTTGTCAGACATGTAGCAAAAGACTTAAAGAAAATCTACATGAAGAGTGAGAAAATGCCAGTCTAGAATCCAATATGGGTTGAGATCAAATGTTCAAGGCTATAAGAAATACACTAAAAACCCGGTTGTGAACTCTTATTCATTACTTCAATCAGTTTCATTTATTTATTTTGGTATGTAACCAAGCATTAAAACATACATCTAGTACCTGAGGCAACTTACTTCACCTTACTGCAGTAAAAAATTCATAGGGAGTTCAATTACAGAATGATTGGCTAATTTCAATAGCTTGTTTTAGCTATTAAGCCCTCCACAAAGACTTTATGAATGTTCTAATGAATGCCTTGCAAGATTTTCCGTGTAATGAAATTTGTATTAAAACACTATAAGGAGCGTCCCGCAATGTAAGGTCACTTCCATTTGTTCTCATTACAGCCCTAGAAGGACAAAAGAAGAAAAGGCAAATATCTAGGTTTTGTGTTTTTTTTTTGGCTGCAGAAGGGATGTTAACTTTGAGCATATAATTTGGAGTGTTAGCTTGCAAGTAAAACATCACTCATGTATGGTGACCTAGGAGGTTGCTGAATAATATTGATCAATTGAAATAGACTGGACAAATCCACCCCTTATATAACCTTTATTTTCTCTTCAGGTAGTAGAACAAATGGAATTCCAGAACCTGAGATTTATTATGATAGTTGAGAGGTGGTGAAGTATCCTCAACTGCTTGTAGAAAACCGGGATAAATGAGGAAGTGTATGATTAGAATCAAAAGATATATGAATATCTGTCTTTTAACCACTGCATAGAGACACACGAGACCTTCAGTATCATTTATACCATTTGAGAAATAGAATACAAAAGCATTCTTATTCACAGGAAGTGTCAAACAGTCACCCACAAGCCCAGCAACCTATCCTTAAAAAGTGGACCAATGAGAAGACGCCACTGGTCATACAGCAAAGTTGTGGAATATTAGTTATGAAAAGATAAGCATTTTCAGAATATTAATTAATGTATTTTAAAAAGCTGACTTTGGTATTCGTACAACCAACATGTTAATTAATCATTTTTGTGACCAATGAAGAACAAGCATCCAGCATGGTTAAGTCCTGCCCAAATATGTAATCAGACACAGTCAACGCTTGAGTCAATTTCTGCTTTTTTTCGTATAGACTGAAGCTGTGTTTTTACTTTGTCTGAGCTGTAGTATTGTGAAAGTATTAGAGGTTTGTCTATACAGAGGTGAGACACTTTCAAAATTATCCTGAAATAATTTTTCAAGTGGATTATTTCAGTTTCATTGAACTGTCACGTGGATCTCTGACTAAGAATCAAAGCAGTCTTATTTTGACTTTTCTTGATTCAGTTCCAATGTTACACTGAATTTAGGCCACTTGAATTATGAGTAAGTGCCCAAATAGAGACCTTAGGTCGTTCTACATTACATTCAGTGTTGAATGCAGACTAAATTACTGAACTGATCTATGTAGATAAAAGCAAGTATGGAACAATTTCAAGTTCATTACATTTGGATGAATATTAATCAATCATTAGAACTATTCTTTAAATGCTGTCCTTGTTTGACCATGCAGCAGGGACAACAGGATTACATGCATGTGGTCAGTTTTACTTTCTCAGCTGATAAATTAGTACATTTTTATGATGGATAATGTTGTGTCATGATCTAACAACTTTTAAAGTAGTACAAAGATGTATTAGAATGAGATTATTTTTCTAAACCTAGGACCAGAGACAGAGTTATGATATCCTTTCCCTTTCCTTCTTTCTCTTTCTCTGTCTCTCTCTCTCTTTCTCTCTCTATTTTCCCTCCCACCCTCCCTCCCTCCAGGCTGATGTAAGTAAATGTAACTATTGCAGCACTGACATTTGCTTCCAAGCTGGTCACTCTAGGCTGCCTTCATATTTAGAGGAAAGTTGACTGTGAGAATCATCTCATCATAAAATAGATGTCTGAAACTATGTCCCAAAAATGCTTGTTTCTGTCTGCTGATTATAAAAAACCTGCAAGATGCTTATCTTAAGCACACAGAGCTAGTGCAGATCAAATGAATCTCACCCTTTTAGTTTGATTGTCTCGCTGCTATGCTGCATTATTGGGTTATTTTTTCACTTATGATATATTACAGCCTTGTTTGCCACAACTGAGAAATGATCAATGCGTGACAGTCTCCTGTAAAGTTAATTTTGAAGATGAAAAAATTCTTGAAGTTCAATTTCCTCGTAATATGGAGTGCCATTTGCTAGGCTGTTGCTTCTTATCCATTTACATATATAACAATATACCCTGTCAATAATACATTTCTTGAAAGATATTTCCAGAAAGAATGAGTAAAACACAAAATGGCAGAGGAAGTGACTTTAGATAGACTATCATTACCTGAATAAAAATAGTATTTATTCCTATAGTTGATATTAGGGTAACGTGATCTTTTGTTGAGACTTATGCTGACATTCAAATCATTTGAGTTAGGTTTTGTTGAATGATTACTCAAAGAATAAAAGTCTGGCTGAAGTTCCATTCACATCTGAACTTTGACTACTTAGTAGGGGGAAAACTAGCTGCAGCCTCATATCTTATATTGCAGTTCCTAGAAAATAAGCCTATTTCAAAACATGTGTTTTCCTATTAAATTACATTTTTCTATTCAGTTCCAGAAAAGTATGGTACTTCCCTCTGGAACACATTGTCATAATCAGGCCCTATTCTTCTTTCATTATCATTTCATTGAGTCAAGCGGTTGAAAGCCAACCCAATTTAGACTTAATAATATTTACAATTTTTGCAGAGTCTTCTGTCTTCAAAGAATTTTACAAACATTATCTGTAAGGTGCAACAAAAGCTTCTGAAGAGGTCAAAATCAGAAATAAAGATTTCCTAGAGAAAAGAAGAAGGTTTAGTTGCTATGCTTGCTTTTTTTTTCTATTTGGAGCATCCGTTATTATGGAGATTATTCTATTGGCATTAACTTGTTGACTGTAAAATTTTCTATCCTCTTATTTAAATTCTGGTTGAATGACCAAAAAGTTCCTTTTGTTCTTACAAAAGATTTTCTAATATTGAAAAACATCTTCCAATATGTCTCCTAGCATTAGGAGCTGCCTTACATATTCTACGCTACATCTTAAGTGTCTTTAATATTTCTCAGGAGGTTGGAGGAAAAAAGATACCTTCAAGACACCATTATGGACCTTTAGATTAGGCAGTCACGCAGGTGCATGTGCAGGAACGGACATAATTTATTGTGTCTCAACCATCAGATTCAGTCAAAGGCACTGTGATGTGGATGGATCCTGATCATTCTGCCTCCCTGCCCCTATATTAACCCCATTGCGCAAAACAAGAATTCAAAACCTGTCTCTTAATGTCAACGTTTCCACTTAAGATCCCACTTTTCATTGACTAGACTAATTAACAGCTTCTTAAACTGATAGAAAAATGTGTGGTAAACAGTATTAAATCAGAATTCTTTTCTTGCCACTCTCACCAAGCTCACTACTTCTGCATGTTGACACTTTCACAGGCCACCGTACCTACTTCTGTATAACTATTTATTCCTCATGGTATTTTCTAAGCTCAGAATCTGAAGCCAACACAGAAAGATCTTCGGTACTTTTATTACTTTTCTCAAATCTGAGTCACCTTGAGAAAGGTTATACTGAAACACAGGCTTCGTATTGACTTGTTTTCTCACAAAAGAGACTTTTGTGCCACCTGGGATGTTAGAGAAAATAGTTGCCTGCTCAATGAACTGCATCCTCTTCATGTAAAGCTTAACATTGCAAACAAACACGGGCAATTGTCATTAACCTGGTGACGCTTATTCTAGCCACAAATTAAGCCGATTTGGCTAGAAAAAAAAGAGCATGACAAGAGGTATCTTCCAGCACAGGAACACTGATGATGTTTCAGAGTAATCCATGACCCTGAGATGCATCTTGTAATTTAAGGGGATTAAAAGACCAGAAAAGTCAGGCCTTCTTGAAAGACTGTTAATAGACACTCCCAACTCGTCAGCTTTCAGGCTTACAAAGAAACACGAATCTGAAACACGACATAAATCACAGCCTTACGGTTTCAGAAGTCTTGAAAACACAAATGCAGGTGTCCAGAAAGGCATAATCGTATCAAGCCTCTGAACACAGCACAACCAGTGGCACTGTCATGCAAAGAACATGTTAAATTGAATAATGACCTTTTGAATATTCCTGGTGTGGTCTATTTGCATGTGTGAGGAAGAAATAGAATCGGAGTGAGGGGAATGTGGGGTGCAAGGTGGAAATTTTTAGTGCTGTGTGGTGTTAGGTTTTAGTGAAAAAGTGCAACAGAGATATGACACTAAAGAACTTATTTCGCCAAGAAACACCATTGGAATCAAATTAGATATGCACATTTCTCTGGGAATAGCTCACAAATAATTCTCCATGGCCATGTGCACTTCATTCAGTCCAGAGTTAATTTTGCATTTTGTTATCCCCAGAGGATAACTTAGCTTTAGCTCTCTTTTAAGGACGTAATGAATAGCAGCTGAGAGGGTGGCTATGTGTGCGGATATGAAAGAGAAAATATTTGTTTCTTTTAAGAAAGAGAAAAAGAGAGAATGATACTGGTTTTCTTTCACAGCTTTCCTTGAGGAAACTTTACATTAAAAATTCTTGATTTAAGAAAATTTACTGTAAAGTCTGTATTAAATATATTTGTATATCTGAAAACCAACATCATATGCTCAAATTTTTCAACATGTAAAAATCATCATTTCCCTTTAAAAACTAATTTCTTTCCACCAGCTAGAGTGTTTCCACAGTTCAGTGCTACTAAAGTTATCAGAGTAAAACCTGAATTTGTCACAAATGGGAAAATTACAGAAAGTTTTGTAAACCAAGGCTGTGTATTTGAGATGAAATGTGCTAGCTTAACTTATTATGGCAGGCACTATCATTACAGAGAAATATGAGAATATCATCCAGGAATAACTGCATGATCTTGAGGACAGGAGGAATTGGAATCAAATTAATTTAACAGAATGAGTTGGCAGGCTGTTTGTTCTAAGAAGGATAGTAAAAATTTTTGCTTTAGAACCAGGACTAGTAGGAATGAAGATAATAATCTTGTATGCATCAATCTTCAACTAATTATTATGGTCAGTTTAATGTGGGTAGTCCTAAGATCTGGGCAATACAAGAACAAACGTCATTTGTACAGTGTACTATTCCGACTTGATCTGAAATACTGGGAATGATTATGGGAACAAAATCCAATGGGAGAAAGCACAAAGGACTAGTACAGAGATCAGAGAATGGAGGATCTGTCAAACTACTAATGAAAGCAGCTGAGTGTTCTTAGCCTGGCAAAATGAATGATGACATAATATGACTTCAACAAATAAACATTTTGACAGGGCAAGCATCAGGAAGTAGGACGGGCTACTTAGGTAAAAAAGAGATGCTGGTGGAAGAGAAAATAATAGAATCATAGAACAGTTTAAGACAGAAGAGACCTTGAAGATCATCTAGTTCCAACCACCCTGCCATGCGCAGGGACACCTCCCTAGACAACTAGATAAACTTGCCCAAAGTCTCATCCAGCCTGGTCTTGAACACTTCTAGAGCTTCACTACCCTCATATTAAAGAACTTCTTTCCAACATCTGATCCAAACCTACCCTGCTCTAGTTTAAAACCATTGCCCCTTGTCTTATCACCACATGCCTTTATAAAGAGTCTCTCTCCACTTTCCTGTAGCCTCTTCACATACTGGAAGGACTCCGTATGGTCTCCCTAGAATATTCTCCTCTCCAGGCTGAACAACCGCAGCTCTCTCAGCATGTCACGATAGAGGACGTCTTCCAGCTTTCTGTCGTCTTTGTGGCCCTTCTCTGGACCCTTTCTAACAGGCTTATGTCCTTCTTGTGTTGGTGACTCTAGATCTGGAAGCAGTACGCCAGGTGGGGTCTCAGAAGACCGAAGTAGAGAGGAAGAACAACCTCCCTTAACCTGCTGGCCATGCTTCTTTTGATGCAGCCCAGGATAGAGGGGTTTTTTTTTGACTTGTGTGTGTGTGTGTATGTGTGTCTTTTTTTTTTTTTTTTTTCCCAGATGACAACAGGGTCCATAGCAAAAAAAAAAAGTTCCACACTGGACTTGACAGCAGACAGGAGCATCCAAACCCAGAGTCCCAAAGACAGTCCAAAAAAACCAGTAAAGGAGCTGCGCTGCTCCCATGTAGGGAGGCACAGGAAGATGGTTTGTTCCATTGTGCAGTGCTTCTTTCAAAACAAGAGGCAGGAACACTGGCAGCACAGGGAAGGATGATGAACAACCAGTAGTAATTTTTCTAGCACAGGCACCAAAGACCCCAGGTCTCTTTTTAGAGGCCCCTTTATACTGAGGATCATGATTGATCCATTTGGGTCTCCTGACTCATCCTCTTCTTCCCATAGACACAGCTGCTCCTCCTCGCCCGTTGTGATTGTCATATATGCCCCGAGCCCCAGGAAACTTTTATCCCGGTGCTTTCAAACCAGGATGTGAACATGAAGAATGCCGCTCACCTGAGTGGGTAAAAAAACTCAGTGAGAGTGTAGTCCAGGAATAAATCAGCTGACTCAAACTAACTAAAATAATGCAGTAGAAATGAGAGGATACCTCCCAAATCAGCAACTCCTACATAAATCTGGAAGCGATGCAGAAAGAGGTTGTACATATTACAGTCATATCACTGAGAAGTGAAAATAACTTTGGACTTAATTTGTAAAAAGAGTAGTAAAATCATTTTTGTCTTTACTTATTTTCTTTTTGCCTTCTGTTACTGAAGGACATAAGCAGGACATTCAGTCTGATTTCATTCTAACTACTCCTAGAGTTATGGAAAATTCCAAGCCATTTTTTAGATGTGAATGCAATTTTTATGGATTACTTTTAAAATGAAATAATATAGTCCCTAAAGTGAATGACAAAAGGATTTCCTGAAAGCCTGTATAGAGTTTCACAAAAGAAAAAGAAAAAAAATACAACAAAACTACACTGAATATATAAGGAAGCCTCAATTTGGTGTTGTCAGCTTTTGTGAAAACTGTTCTTTGGGTTCTGTGTAATATTTGATGCTCTACAGAAGTTTCATATTTAGCTCCTTCTTGTTCTATGCCTTTATCCTACTGGCAAAAGCTGGTTTTTTTACATATGATAACTACTCACGGGACATTGGGCTAAAAAAAATAATTTAAAATAAAACTATTTAAAAGCCTGATGGCTGTACTGAATAACACTTGACTGAGAAAAAGATGCAGATGAAATTTGGTTCCCAAATTTTCAGCCTTATAAAATAACCATCAAACTGTAGTGATCCCTAAAGACTTTTATTTTTCATGCATGAAGATCCAGTTTAAGAGAAAAAACATTTTGTAGGGTTCTAGTCACAGCTTGCTGGATGTTGTTCTGAGGAATATTTTTCTATACCACTGGAAGCAACTGTCTGAAAAAGCTGTATATTCTATTGACTTCAGAAACATTTGAGCTTGAACACCAAAGGAGTACCTTAGCTCACCACTTGGGATCTTTTCATCTGGATAGAATTTTCGATTCCAAGGCCATTCAGCATGTATAAAATGTACATTGAACAAACCATGTGGAAGCAGCTGTTTCACACAAGGGACCATTTTTTCCAGTGTGTTATAAACCCAGCAATGCAAAAACCTCTTACCAGTTCCTAATCTCTGTGGGGATTTGTGTGCTGTGCTGGGAATATCATGTTTTCTATGGAAGGTAATGTTTTTGTGTTTGTATTTAACATCTGCTTTGATATTTTTCAAGAAGACCTAAGTGTAATAAATTCTATGTCTCAGACAAGATACTAAAAAATTTTCTTTTTGGCTTAATTGTTTCTATCTGGCTATCATGGTAATTTTAAAGCTAGAACAGTATGGAAAGATGAGTGTACCCAATTTCACCTATGCATCCTCTGTCACACAAAGTGAATGAAAAAGTCATGGACATGAAGATTGTTTATAGGACAACAACATGCTACTAAGTAAAGTTCTTTGTTACGCTTAATGTCCAAAACCACATGATATGTTGGAGTAAGCTCCTTTGTTTCTTGCAACATCATTACACTGAGACTTTGAGGACATATCTGCCTTGAGATATGAATGTGGGAATCTCTTGACAGATGTGTAGAGCCTGAATCTCCTCTCGATTCTGTCTGGGTGACATGCCAATGCCTGCTTGCACGTAGATGCAAAAGCCAAAGATATGAGGATAGTCTCCTGGTCAGCAGATATCACAGCTGGGAATCAGGCAGATAAATTACTCACCATCATCTAGTCTTCGGAAATACAGTTCATTCAAAGTGTCACAAAACATTTTGGACTTGGAAGCAGGTGATGGTGAGGAAGATGCTTTCCTGGGTTGGGCTCAGTGATTGATGTAAGCATGCAGAGACAGAAAAACTATTTAAAGATAAGCATGGGGATGATGGAGCATCACTTCCTAACTGTGGTATGTTCAGGTGAGGAAAAATAAAGAAATGCTGGTAAGAGCTGTTGGCATTCCTCTAAATGACTTTAACCTGTCTTGCTGCATAATAAAGAATTTAGAGGAATTAGGATCTGAACAGTCTGGCCCATTCATTTGTTTTTATCTTGCTCCTCCAAAGAGCAAGTATCCCCTGTTTAAAGCAGGGTATAAATATTGTGAAAAAAAGGCACACAGCATATCAGCTTGTTTACCAAGCTTCTTCCCAGGTTTGTTATCATGTGAAAAAAAAAATTGTTTAATTGGGAAAGCAAATTAATAAGCTTCCATCCTACTGTGACTTTGTTTAGAAACAGAGATCCTCGAAGAACATTGCCTTTTATCTCAGGTTAAGGGAGACATTCTTTTTCTGTTGTTTGAACCAGTTCTGAATATTAATAGCATAATATTGGTCTGATACTTTTGCAGCAACTTCTGTTTGATACTCTGCTAAAAGACCATAAAACTGTAGTGACAGAGGACAAATCTCCCTCATGTACCTGAAATCAAACAGTTGTCTGCTGTGTGGCTATGCTCTTCGCACTGCTGCTTCTGTTTTCAACACATTTTCAAGGCAAAGAATCTTTTCTCTCCTTCCAGAAATTAATGTGGTTACAGATGTGCTGATACAGTTTCATACAGAGACAGAAAGCGACTTAATGAATAATAGGAGTGCACCATGCAGAAAGAGGGACTTCCAGCTGTGACAAGTTCAGCAAGTCTCCTGCTGCTTCTGCTGGCAGGAGTCCCCGCTTCAGCAGAAGGTCTATCATGTCCATACCAGGAACAGCAACTTCTTAAGGACTGAGCAGATTTTGGTTTGAGAGCTGGCCTTGGACATGCTTTCTCACATTGATATTTTAGCCAATAGCTAACAACTTAGACATGGAAGATTTTTGGCCAGTAAAATGTCTTACCCTTACTTTACTTGTCTTTCCACTGGAGTAAATCAAATTGTTTGAGTCCCCTGAATGGGGGACTTTGACAATTCCAGACAAACTCCTGCTTCTCTCTTTAAAATGGGATCATTAACACTGTCTCTCAACTTAACAATTCAGCAGCCAGTGAAACCTTCAAGTGTAACATGTAACAAGTTCAAAATAGACTAAAAATTTAGGATTCTAAATAAATATTCTGATATTTGAAAGGGCTGATCCCTTAGAAAAACATAACTCTGCCATCTTAACGTGTATTAAGGAACAGTACGTTGGGCACCAGTTTCAGAAAATCTTAGCTAAGAGGATTAACTAGAATAGGAAAGGTTAATTCTGCTTTAATTTCTGGCAACAACTGTGATGAATTCATTAGCAAAGAAAATACAGTAACTGAGTCCTGCAAAATGGCTATTTTTTTCCAGAGCTCTTAGGGAGGGAAAAATAAAAAAGATTCTGTCATCACTTTAAATTCTTATTCCATCTTTCTGTGTGTTGTCTGTTTTCTTAAACTCAGATGAACATTATCTTTGTGAACTACAGAAGAAAAAAAGGAAGAGTAATTTTAAAAAATTTAAAATCTGAGTATCAAAATAACAATTCCATTTACTCAGAAGATTCAGAAAGAAGTTATCTCAACATACGTTCAATTTAAACAATTTCTGGAATAACTTTTTCTGTTATACATCTTGTCTTGAACTCTTTTAGTTCTCAATCTCAATCACTCTTTTTCCATGGTGACAATTTCTGTTGGCAACAGATAATGTAGGTAAAGTTAAATATTTGTCCTAGTGCAACATTCATCACTCTCCTTTTAAGTAGTTACCTGCAAGTATAAACAACGGCTGAGTTCGAATCAGGTGAACCATGATGCATACATTGAGCTCTGGGATTTACTGAAGACATCCTGCACAGCTGGGCTGCAGGCACAGCGGTATTGATGCCATGAGCAAGTCATTGGGCATGCACCCTCCGTACCTCTCGATTGCTTCTTAAAGTATGCGTTGTCCTTTCTTTTGTACATGGCACTCACTGGCTTCTCAATGGAGAAAAGCTGTCTGCTGATGTTAGTTGCATCCCAAGAGAAATAATACACCATAAAAAGCCTCTACTCCTCATTGTCAGCAGTGTTGTTTTTTTTCCCCCCATGTCTTTCTTTTAAAGGAGGCTCCCTATGTACCAGCTGTGTCACAGTCTGTGACTATGTGATACTCCTCCGCATAAGCCTGAGGTCTGCAGCCAGGGCAAAAATCACAGTTTACTGGAACTAGTTAAGGACCACTTAGGTCTTCAGAATAAAACTTTTTGGATGTTTTGTCTTCATGGTCTCTTTAAAGAATTCTGAACTGAAGTGAGTTTTGCCTTGATTACTCAGAGGTCAAGACATTTCATTAGCCAGAAATGTAATGACATGAGATTTCTGTCAGTATGTGTCACATCCCACCCAGGAGAGGAGGACAGATGATTTTTAGATTCGTAATACCCCAACAGAGTGGACAATGGTGAGACAAGCCTCAAGTTCCTCAAGTTTCTTTCAACATACAGACTGGGCTCACAACAGTGGATTCTAATTTAAAAGAACTATAGGGCAGAAAATATAATAAAAACCAGCAAAAGACTAAATATGCAATAAACTACAATAACTTCATAATAACAAGAGATAATAAAAGACATCTAAACACAATACTATAAAGGATAATATTATTCTTAACCATTACAAGAAAGAAAGTTAAGCATGAACTAAGCAAACAATATGATAGGCTTTGTGTTACTTAGCAAAAAAGGGGAAGAGAGAAGGAGTTGGAGGGGGGTGGAAGGGGAGGAAGAGAGGGAGGGGGAGAGAGAGAGAGAGATCTCACAGGTCCAGGTTCCCGCATTGGATGCATTCGTTGTCTTCTTTCTTCTTTTCTTCTTCTCCTCCTGCATTTTTCTTTTTCTTCTTTTCTTCTTCTTCTGCTTTACTTTGCCTCAATTTATACACAAATTTCTACATGCAGATGGGCGGAATGTCAAGTAGGGGATCAAGGCACTTCCTTGTTTTTGCTACTCGTTAGCATTTGCGAATATTTTTGGTAATTCTCATTAGCATGTTATGAGATAAGGCCATCCTGCCTCCATAAGGATACCTATAGCAGGACTCTGGACAAACTGCGTAGTTTCTGCGTTGTCTGGGATGAAGGAAGGTACTTATAAGATAGTAGTACTTGCAGTAGATATCTATTATAGCAGTTCTGACCAGAAGAGTTCAAAATACATAGGGCTGTCTATATTATATTATATTTTATTTTGTGTTTCTCAGGCCATTATTATTAATCAACAGGAGAGACTCTCTACCTTGTAAAACTCAGTCCTTTGAGCTCTTAAGAGTTTGTGAAAAGTCCCTCATAACAATAGGAATGTTTCCAAAGCCCTATGTGTGCGTAGGGTCAGTTCTTTAAATATTGCATAACTCATTCATCAAGAAGGGCTGCATCTTATGCAAGGACAAGGCAGCCTGGGCACAACTGATGAAATTTTATTAACTAATGCTTACTTGTCTTCAAGAATAGAAAGAAGCACTAATCATATCCCTTTCAAGACTGTTACAGTAGTACCTTTGCCTTTGTATCATAGTGCAATCTCTGTAGAATACAAAGTCTGAGATTCTCGTATTGGAAGAATCCCCAGACACACTTAAAAGATCATAAGCACAGTAGGTGAATATGTTACTTACATGTTCGTCATTCAGAAATCTGTAATAGTAATGCATGTTTTAGATTCTGAAGAAAACTGGGTTTATGATTCTCCACTTCAAAAGCTGTGTGAGCCTTAACTTCTCTTGCTCTTACCCTCTCAGGTTATTTCTTCCCTCCTTAAACTTAATTTCAAATATAAACATGCATACATGTATACATATACATGTATATGTGTATACGTGTGTATATGTGTATGTGTATATATATACTGCCCTTCACTTTTTGATGCTTTTGCACTTTCTACATTTTTCACTCTCTTTTCATTTTTTAAAGAAAGGCTTTTTCTTATTTTTGTCTGGATCCCAACTACTCACCAATTTCAATTTAATAGACTAGCAAACTTTCATTTTTAGTAGCATAAGTAGCTCTTTTCTGGGAGGAAAGGAAGAAAGAACATTGCATTAATGAAGCAAGCAAATGTGTAATAAGGGCACCAGATAGGTAGGAATAAATGAAATATATATTCATAATTTATGAGAATTGTTAAAGAGATAATGATACAATATTGCATGTTCTATGTCATTATTTTCCATAAAGACAAAGAAGAATAAGGCCAATTGACTTTAATTCTAATTCTTTTTATTGTATTGAGTCGGTTACTCATTCCATAAAGCAGCAAAGAACACTGTGGTACAGAGCAAGGAACTAGATAATATTTCAATGACACCTTTAAGTGAATAAACAACCTCATGCAGGAGAATGTATCACAGACAGAGTAAAAGCTGCTCTTGAACCTTTCTCAGACTTAGAGCAACAAAATATTGACCTAGGATTTATTTTTAATAAAAATCAGTCTTCTTGTAAGAAAACCTAAAATATCTAAGTATATGTGTATGATTTCATGTGAACACATACACAGATGGATGCAGGAACACAACAGAGGCAGAACAGAGAAAAACAGAGGAGAGGAGTGCAATAGAAGTGCTAAATATGTAATCGATAATCTCTACATTCTCAGAGAACTTTGCAGATTATACCAAACAAATAAACCAAAGACATCGTTAAATCATGTCTCTTCGTTATACCAGAATTCCGTTGCCTTTTATTCTAGAGACCGAATCTAAACCCTTCTCTATGACACAGAGGTAAAGATCTTCCTACTCCACAGCTTTCTGTAGAAAGGAGCACATCAACCATTTGGGCAGTGCACCAAGGCAACTGTGTATCTGGAAGTACAAAAATGAAGAAATGGTCTAGTTTCCTGGTTTTTTCTGTTTTGTGCAGGTAAGGCCAAAATGTTAACAAACCCAACTACAAATTTCTCCCTATGCAAGTGTAGTGGTTTGCAAAAGCCTGATGTCTCCATTGCCTGTTGCACATTTACATCACTATAGATAACGCACATCACATTAGATAAGTCAAGCAAAGAGGACATTACCAACCTTCTAATTCTAAAACTGCAACTCACCTAGCTGCATAGACAAAATATTTCCAATAGTTTTTACAGATGCTTTTGAAAATGTGCATGGGGAAGTTATGACTTACAGATAGTAAAAGGGAACATCTGTAGTTATAAAATAACAAAGAAAACCAATTCCACAGAAATAAAGAAACTAACATCTTGCTGTTGATGGCAGAAGACTGGACTTAGAGTCAGGGAAAAGTCCTTCCAGTCATGTTGTTATGATTAATTGCTCCAAGTCAGTAATTTATTTCTGCAGTCGGTTAAAAAAAGGAGTGGGTGATTCCAATTTCTTTTTTAATGTTTTCCTGCTTTTGTCAAACTTTGATTTTTCTTTATGTGTTAGTTAATTAATCAAAATAAGTCATGACAATTTCCTAAATACTTTCCCTCAGTGTATTCTCAATTTCGAAAATGTCAGATTCTCATTCTGAAATACAAAAGAAAAAAATAACTCTTAGTCAAACTTTATACCTCTTACTTCTAAATTCTGATTATTGTTAAAATGGGCTAAAGAAGAATTAGTGTCAGGTCTGGGAATCTGCCAAACAGTGAGATTTATAAGGTTATGCAACTTTTTCTTTAGGGAAACAGTACACTTCTCAGACCAAGGATGGATGAATTACAGAAAACAATATAGAGAGAATTCATTATATAAGATCATAGGACTGGTCTTTCTTCCTAAAAGAAAGTTAGGAAAAAAAATGTAGGCATACCTACTGAAAAAAAAGAACAAAGCAAAATAAAAAATTCTTCAGTATGAGGGCAGCAAGACTTTGGAATAAATTGCCCAGAGATGTTGTGGCTGCCCCCTCCCTGGAGGGGTTCAAGGCCAAGTCGGAGGGAGCCTTGAGTAGCCTGATCTAGTTGAGAGGCATCCCTGCCCATGACAGGGAGGTTGGACTAGATGATCTCTAAGGTCCCTTCCAACGTATGCCATTCTATGATTCTATGATAAAGACAAAATAAGAGGGAAAAAAAAGATGATTTTATTTGCATATATCCTACAGTTTTATTTTCTTCTTTTTCAGACTGGGATATAGACAAACAGGCAGATAGAACAAGTACAAGTGCAACAGACAATACAAGGAACAGTTAGTTGAGATGACTTGACAGTCTTTGCTTCTCACAGATCTCTAGCTTTCAGAAGTTATCAACCCTGGTTTTGACTTTTTCCTCATCAAGGATCATGCTAAAACTTCCAAGAATTTCTATCAGATTGATGTTAATTCACTAACCTTTAGGGAGTCATCTTCTGAAGTCATCCCAGGACTTCCATTGACTTCAAGAGACCTTTACTAATTTACTGAGGGTACTTTAATACTGATCTTGTTTATGACTTATTTTGCATTTTTCAATCAGATGGTTTTCAGGAGCAGATCTCAGTTCCTATTTCATTGGCTTTGCACTACCCATTAATTTTTTTACTTCATACTGAACACTCATACTTGCATTTTTCATGATGAATTTCCTTGTTCTTTATATGTAGGTTAGTTCTAATTCTGTTTAAACATATGCAAATTTAAATTCTTTTCCACTTCTCTAAAACAACTTCTCTTTAAAGCTTTAACAGCATCAAGCAGCTTGACATACTTCTTTTGAGGTATGGCAGACACTTCCTGTGACCAGAGGAATAAGAAAAGAAAAAAAAAAGAGAGAGTAATTAATAAATAATCAGTTCACAGATACTCTCCTCAGGTTTTAAATAATACTTTTTTTAACCCTGGGCTATATGTCATGATTTAGAGTAAAATTGTAGCACAAGTCTGAAGCAGGCAGTGAAGGAGTCTTCCTCCTGTAGGGTGGTAAACTCTTTGTGATCTTTCTATACTTGGTAAATCACCTGTATAGATGGCTGATATGAGGGTGAAGACTAGCAGCCTCTTTGTGTCCTAAATGTAGACACCATTCTCAGGCATCATGTGACCCAGGTGTATTTCATTAGCTGTATAAATTATGCCTTGATATCTGCCATCTTCCAAAAACACGTTTAAAATAGCTTCTCCAGGTCTAAGCTTTCAACTCTTGAGGTTCCATCTGACCCAAAGGTTTCTGTTAGCTTTTTGTTCCCTTCTTAGTCCCTTCTTTTCACAATTTCTCTTGATTAGAGAGAGTCTCTTAATTAGTTTTCCAGATTATTTCTTTTTGTTGTTCACAGCTCGGTTACCCCTTAAGAAAACTTCTTAGATGCTAGGCTAAAACCAAAGAAGCACTGAAACATTTTCTGAACATCATGAAACTATTCCTCTAGTTAAACTCCGAAAATCAGTAGAGAAATGTCTAAATCTTTCATTAGCAAATACATGGACAGGTCCTGGATTTTTAAATTTTATTTTCATATACTTTTCTTTCTTATTAAATATTTTAATTCTCAGATTTCAAAAAAAATTGAGTAGTATTTTTCTTATATAGTACTCTCTTGGTTCTCCTTTCCCTCTACACTGTTATTTATTGTTTAACTTTTGTAGCTATGCTGTACACAAGAGTTTCTATAAAACTAAATTACATTGCACTGGAGTAAATCAGTGGACTCAGTGGACTCTTTCCATCAATGCCAAGCACTATATACAATTCTGTTAACTTGGAAAATATTTTAATCCCAAATTAATCTGTGTATTTTCCCCAAAGAATTAATATCTGCCCTTCGAAAGAACATCATGTGAATCTGTTTATTAAGTGAATATGTTGTCAAAGCTTAAAAGGGTTTTATCACAAGCATTATGCTGTATTGTGTACATTCATGTATGGTTGCTATATTTTTATTTGTGCCTTTGTCATTCTGTCTTATGTCAATTATGGCTGGTAAAGCTTCTTCCTTTACATGTGATCACCTTCGATCTCATTCAGGAAACACACAAACACTACTTCTGTAATCTAACTCTGAGATTTTCTCAGCAGTTGTACATTAGTCAGTGCCAGGTAAATTAGTTTTGTGACACGGTCATCTACCGTTTATAATCAATGGTCTTAGCCTATACCTCAACTCTTCAAAAGTTCCACAAATACTTTATTTCATCTCATTAGGTATGTAGCAGTTATTTGGGTAACAGAAAACCTGTATTTTTTTTTTTTCTGGGAATATGGGCAATGAGCTTGGCTTTGCATTTATCTATTTTTTAAATATCTGTTCTTTTTTATTTATTCTTACTTATTGGCAATAATCTGAACAAAAAAAAATCTTTAAATCTTTCTTGACATGAACACCTATGTACTTAAGAACAATAAAGCCAAACTAGAATAATGTTAAAGACTTTCACCACTTCAGCCATTTTGAGTATGCACTTCCATGATCTAAGTTATTCCTTTCCCACTGACTGCTCCTTAGCATAAACTTCAAGGACTACAGGATAAAGCTTCTAACCTTTGTGTCTTGATGGGTGACA
Organism: Apaloderma vittatum; assembly: GCF_000703405.1. Taxonomy (NCBI): domain Eukaryota; kingdom Metazoa; phylum Chordata; class Aves; order Trogoniformes; family Trogonidae; genus Apaloderma; species Apaloderma vittatum. Next base: position 36,743 of record NW_009726447.1, on the reverse strand, counting down.
TAGACAAATATTTGAGGTCACAGTTCTCAGTTCAAAGCTCACAGAAGTTGATAGAAAACTTCTCTTAAATTAAATGGGCCTGGATTAGTTCCATCTTGAATCATTGTAATGTGTCAATTTTGCTATATTTCTGTCAAATATCAAATCTCTGGCAAACCCTTAATTATTACTATGATCATCTTAATCAATGAATGCTCTCTTTCATGTTGAAGACAGTATTAGGATGACACTGGGCACAACAGGACCCACACTCTGCAGAAACACCGGTGTTAACAGAAACAGTTATTAAATATATATCTCTACAAAACTTTTGGGATTTTTTTCTTATGAGATACTCAGGATCTGTGTTTCCTGTGTTTGCTTTTTACATTTCTGGAGTTCTACTAACAATAATGAGAATAGAACAGAGCAGAACAGAACAGAACAGAACAGAATAGAATAGAATAGCGTAGAGTAGAGTAGAGTAAAGTAGAGTAGAGTAGAGTAGAACAGAAGAGAACAGAACAGAACAGATTGTTTCAGTTGGAAGGGAGCTACCATGACCATCTAGTCCAACTGCCCGACAAATTTAGGGCTGACCAAGTTGTTCAGCGTATGGTCCAAATGCCTTTTAAACACTAGCAGGCTTGGATCATTGTACACCTCTCTACTAATCCTGTTCCAGGGTTTGACAACTCTCTAAGCAAACAAATGCTCTGTACTGTTGAGTGCAAACCCCTCCTGTGTATCTTTAAACCATTCCTACACATCCTATCACAGGATACCAGTGAGAAGATATCGGTTGTTTCTTATTTCTGCTTACTGCTGTGAGAGGAGAACAAAAGCCCAGGTGTCTGGTAGATAAGGTCTCATGAGCTCTCTCTCAACCCTGTAACCGACTCTTCACCTCTTCTTCAACAGACAGATCATGCAGACCTTTTTAGTTCTGGTCTTCAGAGTAGCCTCTATGTCTCCCATTCTCTTTTTATTAAGGCAGCCTTTGATCCAGGCACTACAGTGAAATCTCTGAAGAGAAGTGATAGGAAATCAGACTCTACTTTGCTACTGTTCAAAAACATTGTTTAGGAGAAATTGGTTCTCTTTCTGTTGACCAGGAAGAGTTGCCTTCTAATTTAGGTATGTAATGCAAGTGTAAATATGTCTCGACCACAGTTCCAGGCTACTAGTGTACATATTTCTCTCATGTACCTATTGATACCTGTGGGACACTCCTGTTGAAAGTTTCCCAGTTCATTTCCATTTTCTGTTTGAAAGACATAGGAAACCTTCCTATTTCTGTATGATTCTATGCTCTGTTTAGATATGGAGTTCATTTGTGCCTTCTTCCTTATTATATATTCCCTCCAGCTCTTGCTTTCCTGCTGTGATTTCTGTTGTATATGTTTAAGCCCCAAAGGCAATACTTGGATAGAATTATCACTGTCAGGTCACTAACTTTCGTTCCAATCTCCACTTATTATTTACGTTCTTTGAGTGCAAATTACACATCAGCAAAGGAAGTCTATTTCAATTTACCTACCTCAGCATTATTCTCTGAGATGTAATATGTTAATAAAGAGGAGTCAGTAATTAACAACTAATAAATTACGTGATTAATAAATTTTATTGTGCTTTTTTTTTTCTCATGGAATACTTACATCAATTCTAATACTTATCCTCACAATACAATTTTAATCAACACCCTTTTTCAGTCATTTTGTGTGACATCCAGCTCTTTGAGTTTCAGGCACCAGAAAGTTCGTTGTGTAGAAGTCACTTAAGTTCTAGCTCTTTGTTGGAAAGCTTACCTCAGGCTTGGATAACTAGTTTAGGTAGGGTGTCTAACTCTGATATGGGCAATATTGTGCAAAATGCATCAACCCATCATCAACTATCTGTGACCTGTCCTTGGGAAGTACTTAAGACATGACATCCAACTACTATGTTGCTGTTCTGTGATTTCATGCTCTGCCCTGTCTGTTTATTGACTGGATGAAAGTGAATAGAGCCTCTTGGATTTCTCTTCTAAGTTTTTTTTATTAAAGTGGAGAATTTTGGGTGGAATCATAGAATCATAGAATGGCCTAGGCTGCAAGGGACCTTAAAGATCATCTAGCCAACCTCCCTGTTATGGGCAGGGACGCCACCTCTCGACTAGACCAGGCAACACATGGGGACTGAGCGGGAATGATACACATTAATACAGACATGTACATTTATGCATATATACTAAGCTCATGTGAATTATCTCATGAGAGAAGATGTTAGACTATATCATCACCAGCTTCCGTGACCCACAAATCCCAAACCCACTTAAGATATTTCTATTAATCCCTTACGTGCCTATTAAAAAAACCTATTTCTATTCACTAGCTAGTACAGGCAATCCTGGTATTTATTTAGATTTTCTCTTGCATTTCTTAACCAGTTTAGATTACTTTTAATTAGGTCTTTTCTCTCCAATACCTCAGTAACATAGTTGGAGAAGTAGTATAAGGAAATATCCATAAATGCATAACAGCTAAAGGCCTGTGTTAAATATTCATGGACCATTATACGAGAAAGCCTTCTATTTCAACATTTGGTAAGTATTTCAGCTTATAAAATCAATTTATGTAGAAGCTGATTGAGTCTTTTGTCTTTGTAGGTAACTTGAAGTTCAGACTAGGACAGATCATTGGTTCCGGTAGGTGAAGGAGAAAAAGAAAATTACAGGTCAACATTTTAAAATCAGAACACTTAGTGTCAGACAATTACATCTAGACTATTGAAATCCTTGTCCTTTATGTGCTTACTTTACATGCTAACTTACAGCAATATTTGGGTGAGGACATGCTGCTATATTTGAAGGATCCCTGGGATCAGTTTTTGTTCCACCACTACAGGTCTGGTGCTGGTTCATTCTGTAATAAAGACAAGAATGATGAGGCAAAATACTTTTGCTTGTGTAAGGAAAATTCCCCTTGACTTTTTCAAAATTCCAAACTCAGTCTGCTGTTTGGAATTGAAACAAGACATAGTGCTCTGAGAATGCAGGACACATCATTCTACTCTTTATAAATGCCTTTGGAATTATTTACAATTACTACTATGTGCATAACGTAGAATACACTACAAATTCACAAAAATACTATTTACTTGTGAAAGTGCAGTTGTAAAAAGTCTTGCCTGAGCTGAAAAATGGTTACTAACTTTTGAAAGATTCAGATAAGCTGAGACAAGTAAAACTGGACTTTATATTCATTCCTAACATAATACTGAAGTTGAAAGATAAGTTTTCTGAATTTCCTTCTGTTCCCACTTCTTTTCATGTAATTTGTTTTTGTTAGGTGAAACCAGACACAGTAGCTCTAGACATAATACAGTCTGGTCTTAATTATTTTTACATCTTAGAGTAGGGTTTGATCTTATGCTTGGTGTAGTTTTTTATTTACTTCACTGGATATTGGATTTGACCATAGGGACTCCATTCACTGGTGAGCCTATATGTGCTTCCTAACTATAAATTCATGACAAGTCTTTTGAGAATATTTGCATGCTAATAGCTAATTACAAATGTAGCAAATTTAGGATTTCAGAGAGAAATTGCTGCAAATTCATGAAACTATTTCTACCAGAAGATGACCCTTCTCTGGATTCATATGCTCAAATTTCTTGTTTCTTGCATATCAAAACAGGTATCTCATCTCCCCTTTCAAAAGAATAGTTGCACTCTTCACAATGAACAGACAAACAGGGTTAACTGCACTAATTTTCTTGGCTATTTACACTAACCTAAAAATATCTTAATTTTTTTCTCCAGATTGGTTCAGCATCTTTCCTTGCCAGAAACCATTGTATTTTCTGTTATACAGAGTGCTGTATGGAAGAGCTACGTATGCTGAGCATAAGTGTTGACAATTAGCTGGTTTGATTCCTGTGTGTCCTAAGAAGCAATCAGCATTCAATTTCTTGTCCTTGCTGAATATTTAATGCACTTGTTTTCTTATAAAAATATTAACAAATCCAAATCTTCTTTATGTTTCAACTAGTCTCTCTACTCCAGCTTTGATGCCCTTGTGAAAACTATTTCCTTCAGGACATTAAAACAGCCGTCTGATAAAACTTCTTCGCAGTACAGGAAGGGCGTCAAGATGTTGCAGAAGGTACAGAGAATGATAATCAGAATGATTAGGGGAGTAGAGGGTAAGTCTTATGAAGAGAGGCTGAGGGAGCTGCGGCTGTTCAGCCTGAAGAAAAGGAGGTTGAGGGGAGATCTTATCACTCTCTACAACTCCCTGAAAGGCAGGTGTAGTGAGAAGGGTGTTGGCCTCTTCTCCCTAGCAATAGGACAAGAGGGAACTGGTTCAAGTTGCACCAGGGAGAGTTTAGATTGGATACTAGGAAAAAATTCTTCACCAAAAGGGTAGTGAAGCATTGGAATGGATTACTGAGGGAGATGGTGGAGTCACTATCCCCGGACGTGTTTAAAAAACAATTGGATGTGGCACTTCAGGAGATGGTTTAGTGTTATGGTGATGTAGGGCTGTAGGCTGGGCTTAATGATCTTAAGATCTTTTCCAATCTTAATGTTTTTATGATTCTATGATCCTGTTATTCTACACTTTCCATTAATTGAAGTCTACCAAGTTGTAAAATGTTAAGAACTATCCATGGATGCAGTCACCCAGGGAAGATTACAAAGGAAGAAATGACAAGTACTTGCCTCATGGCAAAGAACATATTACTCACCTGGTACTTAAACTAGTAATAACATGAATTAAATTGAAGAAATACTGAAGATCACCACAGATGACAAGGAGAATGAAGTGAGGGTGTGAAAGACATATCTTCCTGTGAAATTGGAAAAACTTCAAGGTCTGATTCAGGATTTGACCTGTTTTGAACAGGAATCGTTATCTCTCTTTCTTTGCAGAGATATTAGTCTTTGAATAGATCCAGAATAGGGACATATATTGTAAAACCTTTCTAATTTGAAGACCTTGCACCACTAAGTGCACCACTGACAATTCACATACTCTTCCAGACTTACACGTTTCCCTGGGTTTTTGAATTTTCGGTAAGTTCCCCAGAGACTGCAGAGTAACATGACTTGTTGCAATTAAATATATACTTTTTATGTATGCTAATATTATAGGTCATATGATAAGTGTTCTGCTCCTTGCTTCATGTTGTATAACTTGACAAAAAGACTCAAGGAGGAGTTAAAACTCTTTAAACATTCAGAAAATTATCCCATTTCTGTTTAATGCAGAAATTGGGGCTATATCTTTTTTCTCCTCCTGAAATGTCAGCGGGTTTCATTTTCAGCACTGTAACTTGGGACATGAAAAGTTGGAAAATCATTTTAGCAAAATCTGGGAATAAATAATAAAATTTTAAAATTTTTCTTTCAAATACCAATTCAGTCCATTAATTCAGAGGTTGACCAGTGGAAGCTTCAAACTTCTTATCATCTTTCTTTGCGGTAATATTTTCAACTGATTATCAAATCATAGAATCATAGAATGGTTTGAGCAGGAAGGGGAGTTAAAGATCATCTAGTTCTAACTGCCCTGTTATGGGCAGGAACACCTTCCACAGACCAGGTTGCTCAAAGCCCCATGCAACCTGGCCTTGGACACTTCCACAGATCAGGCATCCACAGCTTCTTTGGGTAAGTGTTACACTGTCTCATAGTCTTCAAAGTGAAGACTTTCTTCCTAATGCCTAATCTAAAATGACCCTGCTCCAGTTTAAAATGATTTCTACTCATCCTGTCACTACACACCCTTGCAAACAGTCCCTTCCCACTTTTTATGTCACCCCTTTCAGGTTCTGGAAGGTGCTATAAGGTCTCCCCAGAGCCTTCTCTTCTCCAGGCTAAACAACTTCAACTCTCTCAGTCTGTTCTTGTAGGAGAGGTGCTCCAGCCTCTCTGATAATCTTCATGGCCTGCTCTGGACTCCCTCACCACATCTATGTCCTTCTTATGTTGTGGCCTCAAAGCTGGACACAGCACTGCAGGTGCGGTCTCACCAGAGCAGATCAGAGGGGCAGAATCACCTCCCTCAATCAGCGGGCCACACTTGGTTTGATGCAGCCCAGGATGGGATTTGCTTTCTCTTCTGCAAGCACATATAGTTGGATAATACCCACCAACTTTTAGGCGATGTATTTGCCAATATGTTAATTTTCTACAGATGAACATATAATGCTAAGTGAAAATGAATTTGGAGCAGTGTTCTTATTTATATAATTAATTAAAAGTATTCATATGTGGGAAAATATCTAAAGCAGAATCAGACAATAGTCTGGACACAGACAGTGTTTGGTATTGAAAGTTTTTTCCTTCTCTGTTTCAGTATTTCTGTCTATAAATGGGAGGACTAATACTTGCTTATCTCTCAAAGATGTTCAGAAGATTACTTAACTCATTAGCCTCAAATTTTGCATTAAGTGTTCTTGTATCCAGCTTTCCCTGTAAATCTGACTGTGCAAATCCATAACGGCATATCCAATCCCTTGCCTTGTTGTAATATTTATTATTTCTAAATGAACTATCTTGCCAGACTAAAGGACTGTATGAAGCAAGAACTCTCATCTTAGGTAATTAGCCCAAGAGACTGCAGTGAGACTAGTTGCAGAAGTAATACTAATATGCTTTATCCTTTTGGGTGAAATTCTTCCAGCTACATATTTCCTATGAGCCATGGAAGTCCCTCGTAAATCCTATTTTGAGAGCTTTAGTGGGATTTAGAAGACACAAAACCCTTGTTCCGCATTCTTACACAAGAAGGAATTTTATTCTTAATTTATATTTAGGGCTTCAAAAATTGTAAAGTCATATATGAAAGATAAATCTTTAATATTTGAAAATGTACATTCACAATTTGCACACTGAAATGCATATTCTACTTTCAAAATTCTATAGGTGAATGCACATATTTTGCACGTGTTTATTTTTGAAAACTTAGTTCATATCTCTATTTTTTCCACTTCTTCCTCCTTTCTTTGCTGTTCCTCTTTTTTAGCAACTTAAGTTTTACTTCAATTTGCATATTTAAATATGCAGTATTTCTGCCTGATCTCTGAGAAGAAAAATTCACTAAATTCCTGGCAGGAATATTTCCTTTCCCTTTCCCTGTTGTTTTTTTTTTCCTTCCATTTTTTCTTTCTTTCTATCTGTCTTTTTTTCTCTTTTTTTTTCTTTTTAGCTTGTGATTGTGATTTGAATAACAACCAGAGAAGAAAGCAGAAGTTCTGCAATGCTTTTCATAAATGAAATTAGCAAGTTTCTACAATTTAAAGGTTCTATTTGTAATTCTAAAAACCTTTTCCATTCCCCTTGCTTAGCTTGGGGCATGAATATAAGGGAGAGATGTTTGCTTTGCTTCTCGTTAATGGATAAGAGATAACTAAATGCTGAATTTACAAAATACTTGCCTGTTTTGAGTTTTATGCATAAGCACCATATTAATATCATCTCCAGATCTTAACTGAATAATATCTGTAAAGTTGGTTCGCCACATATGGGAAAAAATCTACATTGTTTAACTCTACAGGCCTTTTAAATGATATCCGCAAGTATTCAGCATTAAAACCTTCACTTGGAATTTGAATTGCAAATGTGGAATTTTCCATCCAATGTTCTAGTCTGTCACACAGTCAGAAACAGGCTTGGAATGGAAAAACAAAAAGAAGTTTCAAATATAATTAGAGTGAAACCTTTTGCAACAGTATTGGATGAAACAAAATCTACCAATTTTAAGGTGCAAATGATCTAAGTCAGGGAGTGCTGTGAAGTGATTAGAGCCCAAGGCTCAGATGTATTCTGATGGTAACACTACAGTACTTTGTGGAATTAAAAAAAATCACTTTGCCTCTCTGTAGCTACTTTTGTATTTCTAGAGGTATCTGTCTAAAACGGCATTTTCAGACATAACCAATAATATCAATAGTTACAGCAGCAATTTAATTACTGAAAGCATTAATGCTGGTAATGCTTTTTCAGACAGTATAGTTGACTGTGTAGTCCAAAAATTTGTTGAAATGTCATCCCCGTCCCTCAGGTGAGGCGATTAAAAAAATTAAAATGAGTCTCATTTACCTAACACTGGTGTTCATGAATGTATATCATTAAACACTAACTCAGATATCTAAACATAGGTGGAAGACATTTCCTACTGAATCTTTTCAAAATCTTCTTCCATTTTCCCTTGAAACTTAGGCATTTATTTTAAAAAGTTAATTTTTGTTGCCTAAAATTTAATTGTAAGATAGGCACCAAAGCCTGGCAATCTAGGAAGATATTTCTGTCAAGGTGGTTAGAAAAGGCGAGTTATTAATGCATCTAAGGGAGTGAGTAGAGAGAATATCACCACATCAGGCATTCTGCAGGCTAAAAACCCTGGTGTGGTAAAAGCTGTTTCTCCTTGGTAGAGAAAAATTGGCATACTCCTTATGAAGCAAGGTTGTAGGAATTTCACCTTTTTTGCAGTCTTTCACCTTTTTTGTGTTAAAACTATCCAGACAGGAAGGAGAGAGCAGGGGAGATCCATTACTTTCTTTGGTAGTGAATCCAGAAACCATAATACTGTCATTTATGATTCAGTAGCTTGTAGTTGTGTCATCAACCCAGTTATTCGCTACTGAAACTCCTTTCCCTCTGGTGCCTTGTTTCTCTTTGTGACCTTCATCACTCCTTCCATGAGTCACATGTAAGGCAGAGGCTAAACTTGTTCTCCTTACAGGCCATTTCTGTCTCCTCAATACTCTGTTCTTACAAAACTAGGTATATCTTCTTTAGAAGCATAGAATCATAGAATCATAGAATCATGGAATCATAGAATGTTCGAGGTTGGAAGAAACCTCAAAATATCGTATAGTCCAGCCCCCCTGCCAGAGCAGCATCACCCAGAGCAGCCACACAGGAACATGTCCAGGTGGTTTTTGAAAGTCTCCAGAGCAGGAGACTCCACACGCTCTCTGGGTAGCCTGTGCCAGGGCTCTGTCACCCTCACAGTGAAAAAGTGTCTCCTCATGTTGAGGTGGAACTTCCTATATATAAGCTATTCCTTGTCCTATTGCTGGGCACCACTCAAAAGAGATTGTCCCCTTCCCCTTGACACCCACCCCTCAGATATTTGTATACGTTAATAAGGTCCCCTCTCAGCTGTCTCCTTTCAAGGCTAAACAGCCCCAGTTCTCTCAGTCTCTCTTCACAGGAGAGATGTTCAAGTCCCTTGATCATCCTCGTAGCCCTCTGTTGGACTCTCTCCAGTAGGTCCCTGCCTCATTTATATTTATATTGACATTCTCACATAATATCTTCAAGGAAGTATAGGAGTCCCCTCTAGAAATTCAGTTCTCTTTTACTTCTCTTCCTCATATTCCCTAAAGTTTTGACATACTTATTTGGCTCCAGTCTTTTAATTATCTTCAGTATACCCTTTCTTTTACTAGATTACTTTAACTTCTCACCTCACCTGTTTTCTTTCCAATTCTATCCTGTTCTTATAATAAGATAACCAATTAATATATTTGAGCACATTTTAGTCTGGCATACATAATATGACTCATGTCTACTGACAGGAGAAAGGAGTATCTACAGGAAGACTTCTATCGGTTTAAAACAGGGATCTAACCTTATAAGCTGAATCTCTGTGTGGTTGTTTCTAAATTTCTCTATTGATTATCGAGGAAGAATGCACACCTAATTTGAACAACATTATAAAACTAATGAAAGAGTAATGCCTCTTCTGAATAGGAAACTAAAGGGATTTATTCTGCCATGTTGAACAGTTATGTGAGAATACTGTGCCTCATCAACATCTGCAATATTTTGTCCCTCTAAAGGCAACCTGGAAGCAGACACCTCCATCTGTAATCATGTGTATCTGTGAGGAGATTCTTTCATAAACTTTGTCTGCAATATATATATAAATAGATAAATATGTAAATAGTTGTAAGCTGAAAGGTGCTTTCCCTCAAAAAAGGAAACAGAGTGTTTTGTTGGAAACTGCAGTGTACCTGAGACTCCCTGATATGAGACTGAGAACTGAAAGAATGAATTTTCAAACTTAATGGATCAGAGTCTCCTCTTCCTAGAGAGGTCTCTATTTTTTAAGAACATTAAATACTTATAAATGATTGACTGATCTAGACAGTTTTTTTTCCTCAATAATCCAGGTGTGTATACAAACAATGTTCTTTAATGTTGACATAATATTGAAATCTAGTAGGTATCAGACAGGAAATCTAATGGGTTAATACTATATTGCCCATTTATAATCCAGAAGGCTTGTATAAATGCATCACCAACATGAAAAATCCAGTGGAATTTCCATAGCATGAGCATATGAGATTCCACTGACATTTCCATTTCAACAAATAATAAAATCCATAATCTTTATGCAGGCAGTGCCATACTCCATATGTTACCTCTTATTTGATTAGATTTTTATCTTTTTTTAAAAAAAAATACACAGAAAAAAAGGTCACATTCCCATTGTGAATCAAAGAAACAACAGCAGTGATAATAAAAAGACTTATTTTGATCAAGAATCACAATCCAGTCATGACAGTCCTCCATCTGCTAATGACCTTATATCTCTATTCCCTGTATTGTGTCTACTTTTGAACCAGTGACAGTGACCGAACAATATGTCATTCTAAGCTTCCTTTTCCTTCTGTCCAGACAGATCCCAAGGCAATACGCTTCAATAATCCGTTTCTGTACTATCATGGAGTCATGGGCGTTCCTATTTGGTTTGGTTTTTTTGTTTGTTTGCTTGGGTTTTTTTGCATAATACAGACCCTTTCTCAGTCTGTGTTGCGCTCCAGCTCTGGTATTTAAGATCAAATGAGAGATGCTGTACTGTCACTACTACAATTTACTTCTTTTCAGCACAGAGCTAAGACAAGAAACCAAGTAATGTAGGAAAAAGTGATCAACCACAGACTCATGCATAGGAAGGTGAGAAGAAGAGGGAACAATGTACTGAAGAAGTGTAATTCCATTTCCCTGTTTCCAGCAGGGTGATGAGTTTTAGCACTTGACCTTACAATCCAACTGTTATAGCCAGATTTATCCTTCTTAATATCCCATTCGCTTCCTGGGAGCACTAAATTTAGGCTCCTGTTCAGCTGTGTTCTTTCTCCTGTCAATGGAGGGAAGAAATAAGCACCTTTAAAAGACAATTCAGCTTATTTTAGATCTGACACAGCATCTGCAGGTGCCTTTTTTCTCTCCACTGAATGTAATGGAATACTAGGATGACTCTATGCCTCAATTAGATAACTCCATTAAGTGACAAAGTCAGAATATCTCCACCTAGCCTTTAATTGGTAACCAGTTCACTGAAATTGCAACAGACATACTGATGGTAAGAGATTGGGAAAAGTGAAAAGTGAAACTACAGGAACTTCAGAGTTGGCAAAGTCATGATCCAGTGTTTCTGAGACATCTGCACAGGAATGATGGACATGATAAAGAGACTGCAGAAGCATTGTACCTTTTGGAGCATCAACAGATACTTTAGGACATCTAAAACAGTAATTAATATCTATAACTAGACAACAATGTGCCTTTTTCCGGGCACAAACTGTCACATTTTTCTGTGCCATTCTTCACCAAACTACTTAACAAGTAATTACAATCCAAACGGACAGGGGGGAAAAATTTAGTAGTCTTAAACTATACAGCCCTTCCTGAAATGTAAAAATTGAAGAACAATTATGCTGCTGGTGTACTGATAGCACTACCCGTAAAATGATGAACAGTATTTTCGGTTGAGACCTTGCATTTATTTGCCTATTAATTTCAAGGTTTAGTGTCTTCCATTATACTTAGATTATGAAACCTGAATTCATCCTTTTTAGTATCATTCACTTAAAAAAGGAACTTAAAACACATGGCTACCTTTGTTATCAATGAGGAGAAAAATGTACCATTGGGTATGGAGGGAAATTTTGTTCAAACCTGAACCTTCATCTGGATGTTTTTATTTCTCTGCATCAGTAACAGTCCTCTTAAGACAACTAGGGACTTCATTTAGAAATTACAGCTGGAGGTCTCAGACTAGAGGAAGTTAATATGGATATAAGCTTTTCATAGAATCATAGAATGACCTAGGCTGGCAGGGACCTTAGAGATCATCTAATCCAACCTCCCTGTCACGGGCAGGGACACCTCTCAACTAGATCAGGCTACTCAAGGCTCCGTCTAACTTGGCCTTGAACACCTCCAGGGAGGGGCCAGCCACAACGTATCTGGGTAATTTATTCCAAAGTCTTGCCACTCTCGGACTGAAGAATTTCTTCCTAAGATTTAATCTAAATCTATTTTCCTTCAACTGAAATCCATTTCCCCTTGTCCTATCAGTGGAAACTCTTGTAAAAAGTCCCTCCTCAGTCTTCTTGTGGGTTCCCTTCAGGTATTGGAAGACAGCTATTAGGTCCCCCCAAAGTCTTCTCTTTTCAAGACTGAACAATCCCAGCTCTCGCAGCCTGTCCTCGTAGCACAGATTCTCCAGCCCCTGGATCATCCTTGTGGCCTCCTCTGAACACACTCCAACAGATCCATGTCCCTCTTATGGTGGGAATACCAGAACTGAACATAGTATTCGAGGTGGGGTCTCACAAGAGCAGAGTAAAGGGGAAGAATCACCTCTCTTGACCTGCTGACCATGTTTCTCTTGGTACATCCCAGGATGTGGTTGGCCTTCTGGGCTGCATGAGCGCACTGCCGGCTCATGTTGAGCTTCTCATTTATCAACACCCCCAAATCCTTCTCTTAAGGGCTACTTTCAACCTACTCTGTGCCCAGTTTGTATTTGCGTCTGGGATTAGCCCGGCCCAGGTGAAGGACCTTGTTTTTTGACTTGTTGAGGATCAGGCAGTTTGCTTTTAAGAACAAAAATGTCTTTTTCTTATAATAATAGAGGCCATAAACAATGAGGTCTACTTCATGACTGTATGGCAATAATAAAAATAATACAGACTAATAGCAGCCGTATCTTCTCAGGAAATGTGCTATTTATCTGTCTGTGATACTATTACTCAATTACAAACAGTCAAAGCACTGTGAAAATTTCAGCATAGATAAAGTACATTTTCTCAGTAAAAGAGGCAAAATTCTCTGAGTTTTTCAGAAGTTGATTTTTAATTGCCAACTCTACAGTCTTACCCAGGGACCTGAATAAAGATTTCCTCATTATACCTGACAGTTTTGCCCTTGCACCAGGTGGAGGAAGAACGCAGGAACATAGGAACTGCCACACCAGATCAGACCTGCAGTCCATCTAGTCCAGTCTTCTGTTGCTAATATTGGCCAGTGCCAGATGTTTCAGAGAAAGGTACAATAACCCTTCCATAGACATAATCAGACTTTCCTCTGTGAAAATCTTGTCCCAAATCTCTATACTTAATGATTTTGGGCATGAGATATGCATTTTGAAGCATGAAGGATATAGTCGGTATATCTAGAGTGTGTCTGTCCTTAAATTACCCCAATTGCCCTACTAATTGTATAAAAATATGATTTTCTTCTCTCTAGAAGTTTCAATTCACCTCAGAAATCTTTACAAACTTCGTAGCAGCACCTAAGTTAGAAGTCTAAGCTACCCCTAAAGTTAATGATCCAAGGAACCCCTGTAAGTACTCAAGTAAGTAATTAAAATGGTCTGAATTATTGTAAGAGTTGCCTATCTTTCTCTTCAAGAATACAGAGTAATATTCAGTTCTCAGTGAGACACATCATGTAAGTGCATTAAGTCAGGTGAGATGAATTCACCTACAAGGCACTTGAATAAATTATTCAGTGAAATTGCTCTTTGCAACTAACAGTATGTTTTGAACCAAATCCATCAGTGCAATCAGGGTGATTTGCAGTTCTCCCTAGAAAGTGAACTTTCATATTCTAGATGCTGAGTAGATCTTGCATCTCCTCTGCATGAGTAGTGAAAAAAAAAAATGGTGAAAGCATCAAATTAGGATTAGTGTTGTAGAAATGTTTAGAGAAGGAAAGGTATCAAAATGAAAGAGGGCAGTGAGAAGTTGTTGTAAGGGAACTTATAATTAATCAGTTGCTAAAGGACCAGTCTGTTGCCTAATACTAACAATATTTATATTTGTGATTTTTTGCCATGATAGTCTGAGTTTGATAACAGAGATTAGAGTTCAGTTCCTCCCACTTTAGACATTCAGAAATCACATGCAAATCTAGTGTAACTGCCTTGGCTTCCCCCTTACAGTCAATGAAGAGCTGAGGAGCAGGGTTACTTGCATTCATGTTGGTCATTCTCACTCCCAAACTCTAGAGTACTTGTGTGTAATGCACATATGTTCCTTAACATAATTTGAAGGCTGTGTTGGATAAGAAGAGTGGTTAAAAACACATATTTGGTTTTTGTATGACTCAGTTTAAACAGTATGGATGTCCTTTGGCTTTCGTGATGAAGCAAAATTTGAAGCACCATCAACATGAAGGAATAACTGTGATAAAGCCAAGACAAATGATATTGAGAACTAAATGAAAAGTACTGTCAAATTTAGGTCTACAAAATGTACTTGGGGCTTAGAACTGATAATTCTTCTATAAACTGGGAGGATATCAATTAGAAATGGTAGGAAAAGGACAAGAAAATATATTAGCAGGCCATAAAATGTCTATGAATAATCAGCTTGATGCATCTGTTAAAAAGATTAATGTAATCTTAGGCTTCTATTTGTCAGACAAAAGATTTTAAGGGCTATGCACTTCAGTAGTTTTATTTGGATGTTGGTGTCCCATGCTGGTCACTTTTTTTCAAGAAAAGTTCAGAAAATTCATAAAAAATAGGTTGACAGGAAAAAAAAAGAGCAGTTTTACATTAAAAGAATCTGCTTTAACCACATAAAGGCTTGAGATGAGTGTATGATTTCAGTCTATAAATCCAGCGATTAATGGAGGTAAATAAGAGATTGGAATTTAAAGAAAATAAGCTAATAGATAACATGAAAATGAATTTAATAAAATTCAATTTTGGTTTAAAATTAAAACATAGATTCCAGTCTTCTGAGTTTTGAAGTTGCATAATAATCTTTTGGTTGAAACAGAGTGGGTAAAAAATAATTTTAGGTTGTGAAATGGTGTAGTCATAAGCTGAGCTGCATGACATGGCTATATTAAAAGGAGCTTGACTGTTAATTTCAGATATTATTTTCAGTTCTCTGTTTTTACAGTTGAGCTGCCTTTATTTATTGAATTTATGAATTTCTGCAGTGCTTCTCTAAGGGCTGTCTGTACATTGTTCACATTTTCTAGATGCACAAATAAGAACTGAAACAATTTACCCAACATTATAGAGAAACGTTAGAGTAAAGCAGGGCACTGATGAATTCCTGAAAGCTGCAGATTAGCACCATACTGCCAGGCTGTTTTCATTCTTAAATTTTCAAGGAGAAAGGGAAAGGGGAATGGAGACAGAAAGAAGGGAGGGAGAGGAAAGAGAAGGGGGAAGAGGGGTTTGCTTTAGCTGTTACAGTAGTGGGAATTAGGAAAAGGACAATTGTGACTTTTTGGAACATGAGCTAGCAAGTAAAAGGTCCCAGAATTTACTTTATTTCAGAATCATAGAATCATAGAACACTTTCAGCTGAAAGAGATCTTTAAGAAAATAGCATGATTTTTAGTTCATTCTGACTGAATGCTTTGTGTTGACAATACTGCATTCTTCTTTCTCTTCTTTTTTGACTCCCAAACACAAAAGTTGAGGCAGACATTTTTCTGCATCTAGACCATCAACGCATGAGATGAGGTGAAGTTGCAGGTATATTGGCCATGCCAAGATGCTCAGGACTCTGTTCAACTGAATGAAGATAAATATATGATACTACGAACAAATCTGGAATGAGAGTCTGCTTTCGCACATTCAGTTATATTTCAGTATAAAATGGTGAGGTGAGGCTCCTCAACATCTTCAGAGTGATTAGTTAAGTAATTTTTTTTTTCAGACCTTTAATTTTCTGGACAGTTTGAGGCTGGAGGGTGGAACTGACCTTCCAGTGGCAGCTCACTCAAGGTAGAAACTGCACTGTCTCACAGGGATCTTGCTGTTGTGAACTAGAGCAACTACAGCCGTCCAGCTCTCTAAAGTGTCCTTGTGGATGTCTCTTGGCCGGCTTCAACATACGGCACTTTCAGATGAGGAAAAAAAAGGGAGACAGGAGGTGATGCTGAACCAGAAATAAGTTTTTTATTAAGCAAGAGCAGGGACACATCAAGACAGACGAGACAGCTGTGAGTTTGCCAGCAGCTGCATCTGCTCTCTGAATGGATGGTAACATGAAAATGACAGAGGCTTCCAAAGGAGGAAAAATACAGGAATATCTGATTGTTAACGGATTGACTATTTTCCTTCTAAGATGGGTTAGGGACTTCAAAGCAAAAGAACAGACTTCTTTTACCTCTGAAGAATATTTACTTTTCACTATGATTTTTATGCTATGAATTTGTGCATGTAGCAAATTTATACTCACTCGCAGATATGAAAAAGTAGTCGTTTGCAATTTTTTTCATTGTCTACAGGGAACTTTTTTGTTGGTTGAGGGCTCTCAATGTTTCTATATTGCAACAATAAACATTCTACTAAGCTATTTCATTGCGTTGCATAGAGACAGATACATTGGAGGCATATCTTCATTTTCTTTGGTGTCGTAGAGGCTGTCTGTCTCTTTTTCTTTTTAAATTCCAAAGTATCATTAAGATTAAACAACTCCATTAGAAAGTCACAGGCAGTAAGAGCCCATCTGTGCCATGTTAACATTTAAGGAGGAAATAAAAGAGTAAAGTGGACAGGTGGAGTAGACAGCAGGAAACAACACCAGGCACACAGCAGGTAGGGAGTTCAGCAGAGGAAAATGCCAGACAGTTAACAGGTAAATGGAAGGGCAGTTGAATTTCTATGCCTGTCCATAGAGAGTATAGGGAGGGAATAGTGGCTGACAGAAATAGGAAGATGTCACATCTTCAGGAAAGACCACTTGCTTTCACTGAGAGTATTAACCCAATTAACCCAACTTCTGAATAATTGTAGTTGCCAAATAACCTGGCTCTTTTATTTCCTGTAACATCCTAGGTGCTTTCATGCATGTGCACTGATCTCTGTGGAGCTTGCAGGGAGATGTACATGAGGGACATGTTAAGGCGACATGACAAGGGAGGAACATGACTCATAATCGAATTGAGGTAGTGGCGCACAGGCCTGCCAAGGAAAGCGTGCAGGATGTTTTTGACAGAACACCTCCTAATGAACAAAACAAGGCTGTATCTGGCGTTCACCAATCATATGTACAAAATAAGGAAATGCCAGCAGGGCAACATCATGGAGAAAGATCCTTATATCTTTTCTGTGTGCTTCTGTGAAATGTCTGTATACTAAAGCACATAGCATGTGGAACAAGCAGGAGAAACTAGAAGGTTGTGTGAAGTTTCAGGCCCACAATCTTATTAGGATCATAGAGACATGGTGGGGCTGCTTACATGCCTGGAAGGACACAGGCTTTTAGGAAGGAGAGGAACTGGAATGATGAGGAGAGAGAGTTGGTCTTTAATGTGAAAGAGCAGTGGGAATGCCTGGAGCATTGTCTAGGAACAGATAATGAGACATCAGAGAACCTGTAAGTTATGATTAGCAAGGAGACCAACTTGGATGGTGTCATAGGTGCCTTCTACAGACTGCCTGGTCAGGAAGAAGTAAATGAGGCCACCTTCAGATAAGCAGAAGAATCTTCATGTTTGCAGGACGTGATCCTTGTGAGTAATTTCAGCTAACCAAATACCCACTGGAGGGACAGCATAACAGAACAACAGCAATCTACAAGGTTTCTGGAGTATATTGATGGCAACTGTCAAGCACAGGTAACTGAGGAGCTGATGATGGGAGATACTCTGCTGAGCCTTATGTATATAAACAAGGATAAGCTTCTAAGAAATGTGAATGTCAGAACAACGTTAAATGCAGTTATGATGGTGAGTTTCAGCATCCTGAGAGGATCTAATAAAGCAACAGTAAGATAACAGCCCTGAACTTCAGGATGGCAGACTTCAGTCTTTCTAGGAATATGCCTGGAATAATCCTGGGGACATGGCCCTAGGGAGAAGAGGGGCCCAGATACGTTACCTGTTTTTTAAAGATGCCCCCTTCTAAACTTAGGAATGCTTCATCCCAGCTAGTGAGTAATGAAGCAAGGATGGTGAGAGACCTGTGTGGATGAACGAGGAGTTCCTGACAAAATTCAGAAGTAAAAAGGAAAGTATAGAAGTTGGAAGCAAAATCAAGTCACACAAGAGAAATACTGAGACACTATCCAGGTGTCTAGAGACAGGGTTGGAAAAGTGAAAGTCCAAGTGGATATGAATCTGGTAAAAGACATGAACTACAGGTACATAAGTTGTGAAGGGAAGTCTAGGCAAAACATGGACACACTGCTGAATGGGGCAGGAAAAGTAGTCAAGAAGGACGTAGTTAAGGCTGAGATATTCAATGCCCTCTTTGTTTTACTTTTTACTATTAAAATTTGAATTCAGGAGTCTCAGACACTTGAAACAAGAGAAAACGTCTGGAGCAAGGAAGACTTACCCTCCATGGTGGAAAATGAGATCAGGGAACACATAAACAAACTGGACACACACAGATCAAGTGGATATTCTTTATCTCAGCTTTGGAAAGGCTTTTGAAACTGTCTTATGTAACATCCTCACAGACAAACTGATGAAATATGGGTTAGGTAAGTGAACAGAGATGGACTGAGAACTGGCTGAACTGCCAACGATCAGTGATGCAAAGACCTGTTGGAGACTGATTGTGTTCTGACCAAATGTGATAATTGAAGGTATGTGGCAATTTAAAAGAGGAACGTGCTGGAAGCCCAGATTTAGGGAATAGACAAACAAGAGAGGTAAAAACTCAGCATTTCAGTGGAAATGCCATGAGGCCTCTAGGGCAAGTGACTTGAAGTCAACAGAATTAACTACTCAGATACAACAGGGTAATGTTAGCATGGTGTTTTCTGACAGAAAAGCAACTGGAAGTAATACCCTCCAGTGTTACATGGGCAAAGGAACAGGGGAAATGTATGATTCAGGTGGTCCAAGATGCCTTTCAAATGTATTCATCTGTCCTAAAGGAAGAGAGATCCTCAGGCGTCTCTTAATTCCTCTAATTAGTTCCTAAAATTAGGTGGATAAAACTCAGATTTGAGTTTCCTTTACTTTACATGAGGATGTTCAGCAGCCTTACACTAAAACCAAATATTGAGTTTATATATTATTCTTCCTAGATTTCAGATTCTTCCCTGTGCTCCTGCAGTACTAGACTGTGGCTTAAGCCCTGGTCTTTATCTCTGCACCACTCTTAACATCTAAGAAAGGGCAAGCGTGATGCCTTTAAAGCCTGGCATTGCTGCAGATGTGTTCCTATTGATAAATATATGCCAAGTTTGCTGTGACTTGGCTTCACCCCTGGAAATTGGCGGAAACAGAAGAATAAGGCTCTGCTAATTTATCCTTTTCAAGTGGGGGCATCATTACTTGTCACCTTGCCACTTGGCTGTACTTGAACTCTGGCATGCAGTCTCCAACTCTGTGTTTGCAGTGCAGTGCGATGGTTATGTGGTCTACATTTTCGTTAGCAGCTGCTGAACACTGCCTGGTTACTGAGGCAGGGTACCAAGGAGGAGGACAAGAGCTGGAAGGCTGTCATCTGACAAATTATTCCAAGGGAAAAAGTATAGGCACATACTAGGTTAAACTTGAGAGACTCTGTAGATAGGAAAGTATGAATAACCCAAACAGTGAATTTACTGCCTGCTTTCATCCTCTTCAGTTATCCTTCTAAAGGTCCATTTTAAAAAAATGGTTTGTGCACTCATGTTTATAAACTTTCAGTGTCTTCCCAGGAAAAGAGCAGTAACAGTATCTGCCTGAGGAAGTATGAGAGCACTTCCTGAAACTGGAATTGCTCCCTTTGCAGAGTGCTAGTTTTTAACAGTAGAGCATGGCAACATCAATAAACACTTTCTTATTTTTCATAATATTTTATCAAGGTATGGACCCAGAAATTCTAAATCTAGTATGGAAAGTCTTACTGTACTTAACACAATTTTCTTTTCCTCAAAACTGACATTTGGATTTGTCTAATTGTATGACAGTGCCCATATTTGTTTTTAAAATGTAAGTTGATCACTCATAATTATGCATTCATCCATGCATTGCTTAACTCAGTATCATGCCTCTTCTGAGAGCAACAAACTGAAACTAGGCAGGAAAAAAGCTGCTGCTGAAGTCAGAATTTAGCTAAAACATCAGAAAAAGAAAGGAAACAGGCAGTCCCTTTAGGAAAACAAACAATCAAATGTAATGGGATTATTAGCAGCATCTGTATGATGAATTTTATGGCTGTTAATCCAACTAGCTTTTGAAAACTCCAGTAGTAATTGTAGTCTTGCTGTTGTTGGTGATATAGGTACTCAGCAGGACATCGTCCCTGCCTAGAAAGTCAACACTAGAGTAAACAAGAAAGACTTGTTATTCTTCCCATTTTCTATAAGGGCAACCAAGGCATGGAGAGATGAGATAACTTTTCCAAGGTCAGTACTAGAGCTCAGAACTACAGCATATTCATGTCTCTAGTAGGCTCTGATGTTAAATAGAATTTTATTTTATTTCAAGACATGAGGCATAAAATACTTCAAAATAATGTTCCAAAGCTTTCTAAAACTATATGCTACTGTTACAAGACTTAATTGCAATTAGGGGTTACCTTCAGATCCAAAGTTGAAAGAATTCTGCCTGCCTTTGAAGATAAACCTACTGCTGAAGAAGATCTACATTTGGATATTTTTTTTAAAAAGTGACAATTTGTAAAGACAGACAGTTAAACTGATTAACTGACAGAAAAACAGACAGGCTCAGGTTATTGAGAATCAGACCTTATTTCCCTGTTTATTCCTAGAGGTGACTTTTTTTTTCCCTTTTCTTCTGTCTTTACACAAGGGTCTCTGCTAGAGATATGACACAAAGAAAAATCAAAGGATGTATTTGAAAAAATAGAGAGAGTAAATTAGAATATAATAAAATTTTAAAACAATATCTCCAAGCTATTCCTCACAATATTTTTTTTTTCGGTTCAGATAAAGACTAAACAGCCAAATCAGGACTTGATAACTCATGAGCTTTCTTTTATGTTTATTGCTTACCTTATATACTCCTCCTCATATATTAGTCCTATTTTCAGTGTCTGGAGAGATTACTGGTGGTGAGGTCTCTAGACTTCAGTTTTCATATAAATTGTACGCCATATTTTATCATTCCCGTATCTCAGACTTCATAGGCCATCTTAGTAAATGTCATTATTCATGTAACATAATCTCACCTATAATATACTTTGAAGTTAACACTTTTTTATCATATAATTGCAAAGTGGAAGCCACAAATAAAATGTATCAATAATGGTAGTGAAAGAATTATTTCCTATATCCCTAACAGTCTGTTTGGTTCAGCATGTGGCCCAGGGATAACTTATTAAAAGTCATTGAGCTATTTTTCACCCACAAAAAAAGGACAGAAAGAGCTTTTCACATCACACACCGGTAAAGAATACTGTGATACTGTTTTTGTCATACTGATCTCAATGAATTTGTGTTTCCACAGTAGCAGAAATTGTGGCTAAAATTTTATAGAAATTACTATCAGATTCCAGTTTGTCTTTGGGTCTCAACAATGGGCTTGACAGATAACTTTAGTCACTTGTTGCCTTTTTTGACTTATGTTGCTCTTCTCAGAAGAGACAAAGTTGCCCTATGTTCAACTAACAGCAGTGAAATATCTTGAGTAGCTAAGGCAGATACTCAGCCATGTAGTATTCCCTGAAGAAATTGAGTCTAAATTGACTAGAAATAGACAGAGAAGGTAGGAGTTTACTCATCTTTCCCGTAAAAGTTGAATCAGAGTATTCTTAACAGGTTTATGTTTGAAGAAAAAAGAATTTGCAAGATGTGTATGCCTACAGCAAATTTTCAAAGTTCAACTCAGCACAGACTGGAAGTTCAGTTCTTTTTGAAGTCTTGACTGTACATAAGGAGTCCTGAAAAGCTCGTCACCGAGACCTGCTGGAGAGCAGTGTAGGAGAAAGGGACCTGGGGGTTCTAGTGGGCAGCAGGATGATCATGAGCCAGCAATGTGCCCTCGTGGCCAAGAAGGCCAATGGCATCCTGGGGTGTGTTAGAAGGGGAGTAGTGAGTAGGCCAAGAGAGGTCCTCCTGCCCCTCTGCTCTGCCCTGGTGAGGCCACATCTGGAATCTTGTGTCCAGTTCTGGGCCCCTCAGCTCAAGAGAGACAGGGAACTGCTGGAGAGAGTCCAGCACAGAGTCACAGAGATGATAAAGGGAGTGGAACATCTCCCTTATAAGGGAAGGCTGAAGGAGCTGGGTCCCTTTAGCTTGGAGGAGAGGAGGCTGAGGGGTGATCTCAGTAATGTTTATAAATACATCAAGGGGGAGTGTCAGAAGGACGGAGCCAGGCTCTTTTCAGTGATGTCCAATGAGAAGACAAGGGACAATGGGAACAAGCTGAAACATAGAAGGTTCCACAAAAACTTTTTCCCTGTGACGGTGCCAGAACCCTGGCACAGGCTGCCCAGGGAGGTTGTGAAGTCTCCTTCTCTGGAGACATTAAAATCCCCCCTGGTCGTGTTCCTGTGTGACCTACTGTAGGTGATCCTGGTCTGGCAGGAGGGCTCGTCTAGATGATCTTTTGAGGTCCCTTCCAACTCCTGACATTCTGTGATTCTGTGTGATTCTGTGAGACATAGTTGAAGAAGCCACTGCTAAGAGTGGAAATATAACCCACTCTACCTCGTCCTGCTTCAGTGCTACAGCCTCAAGGACTCCTGCAGCCTTCTAATTCAGCAACATGACAGCCCATGTTTGTCATATTTATTTAGGTAAGACCTTGAGATGGATTGAATACCTGCACCTATTCTTGATCTCAGGTCATCTCACATCTTAGGAACAAGCGTATAATGAAACACATTTATTTGTTTATTTGTTTATTCACTTACTTGTTTATCCATTTATTTCTTTGGAACCCAAAGTGTTGTTAGTCAATGACATAAGCATTTGATTTTGAACAGTGTATTATCTTAAAATAAACTCACATGATTCTTTAAGTCCCATAGTACAGAGCACGCAGATCACTGGCTTTTCTTTACACAGACCTTCACTGAATTGAATTATCAAGTTCTGTTGATGTTCCATATAGACGTTTACTTTACATCATGTTACATATTTTCTCATTACATTATCCTATGATTTATTTATGACAATCCTATGCATATAAAATCTACACTCTGAAGTTCACATTGCAATGACCGTGAAAAGTTCACAGCAATGATTCACAAGTGATTCATTCTCGACAATGCCCTTTTCTCCTCTGGAGTTAGTCCTTGGCACCCTGCGTTTGCTTAGAGAGGCACTGACTACTTAAATCTTCAGTTTGCAATTTTTTAGGTCTGTCTACAAGAAGTGCTTAAGTAGCTATAGAAGCATTTTTAAAACCTGAAAGCTGAAACATACTCCAGCCTACTATTGACTCTACTATTTATAAACATATACTATAACAAGAAAATTGTGAAGTATTTGTGGCACTCATGTTCAAACTGCATCTTTTAGATTATATGCAACACTTGTTCAAATAACTCCAAATAAGCTGGATGTTGACTTGCCCCTGCTCTAATTAAGCAAGAGAAACATCAGCCCGGCACAGACAGGGTGTTATTTACTAGCAGGCTGAACGCTTGCAACTATTTTAACTGTGAGTCAGAGCTCAGGTTGTAAGCATAGACAAAGCAGACAGCTGTCTGGGCAGCACACTGCTGGGGATATCAACCAGTCAGGAGATGTCTCCTCTTGCTGCACTTACAAGTTCATAAAGCTTAGCAACGCTTGTGGAGGAATTTGGATGCATGCAGGGTCCCACAGGGGAAAAAAAGGGGGCAAAGTAAGCATGGGAACCACAAACTATTGTTCCTGGGCTCTCAGAATTGTTTTCCACCCTGGGTTTTTCATTCTGCTTTCTCTCCTGTGCCTGCCTGAGACCCGGGTGCCGATCCTCGTTTGTAAGAAATCTTACTTTTCTGCTGAGATTTTTTTAACGGACTGAATGTCATTGTCAGAGGAGGCTTTCTATGGCAGACACTTGAAGGGTATTCTATCTCTGACGATATTGCTCTATGTTTTGACAGCTCTTATCCTTTTTACTTTTCAGCTCATAAAACAGGTAAAGTAAACAGGCTTATCCATGTCATACAAAATTTTGAGGGTGGCAGAAGAGGCAGAGCAACTACCAGAACTGGAAGTGGCCACAATAGCTCCTGCACTGTTCGGCTACGGTATCTACATGGATGTGTCATTAGCCAACAGTAAATTTGTGACAAGGGCTGCAAGATAACCTGAATCACAACCAGTCAAAACTAAAAAGGTTCAGATGTAGATGCTCAGATTCCCTTAGGAACTGCTACGGAGAGTACAATGCTGTTCTGGGACTCCAAGGACAAAACTTCCACCCTTCGATTCTTAGCCATCCAAAGAGCTCCTTTCCTTTCGGATGCCTTGGGCACATACGTGTGTTTTGCAGTGGTTGGCCATATTAGGATTTTGGTGTGTACTTTGTTGTATCATAAAATGGTAGGGCCACTGTATAAATCAGGTTGGAAGGGACATCAGCAGATCATGTAGTGCAACCTCCTGCTCAAGCTGCAGTCAGCTAAGAGGTCAAATCATGTTATTCAGAGCTTTCTGAGGAAGACTGAGAGTTTTATTTGAAGTCATAATGGTATCCAACTGACAAAAGATTAGAACACAAGCTTCCAAGTCTGCTGTTCTCTGCGTGTCATCTGTTTGAGCTGTTTCTGGCATGCCTGCAAAACTTTGCTAACCTTTTGGAATACTTTCTGCTTTATCTCCATACACACCCTATATCAGAAATCTTCCTAGTAGTTTTTCTTACCTGCTTTTTGTGTAAGACCACTGAGAGGAGACCCACTCCATGGTGTCATATGGAGGCTATCATCTCAAATACTGCTTCTAAAAAAAATAAAAATAGAAGAACGCTGTAACTGGAAGAGTTCTACTGTTTATATTGGGTAAATAACTCAAAGCCTGGAGGGAACTTCAGTATCAGAAATCCTGTGTGAGGAATAACTATTTGTGCTTCCACTATTTGATAAGTAGGACCTGAAAATGAAGAGGTAAGGTATAGCTAAGATCTAGATGAATTAAATGTTCTTTTTTTTGGTAACTTATTTGCTTTTCTAAGGCATATACAGCTCCTGGAGCAGAATAGTATGATGAGGTGAAACAGAATTCAGAAGGTCCACAAGAAAGCTGGTAAGAAATATAAGCTGAGGGACAAAGTTAAAGTTTCACTGTCTTTTGTTAACACAGTGACTGAGGATGAGGAAGATGGAATTAAATGTTTTTTTAGATTTTCCTGTCACTTCAGATCGTTATTATGTAAGATTAGATGCATGTTTTGAACTTATACTTCACTCAGTAATGGATTCATTAATTGCATTTAGTAGAAACAAAAAATACAACAAAACCACCTCTGAAATTTCTATATATCATTTACAAATTTGTTTATTTGTTTATTCATATTTAAATATGAAATTAGATAAAGATGTCTCAATATTTAGTTTCATCTAATACTACACATACCTTATCTATCTCTATCTCATGTGAAGATAGTCTTTCACTGTCTCTAACATTACAAAAGATAAAGCTAATAGATAAATTAAACTTTCCTGTAATGGATAAATAGGCTCTAGTTAATTCTTAACGTAACTCAGTTGACTTTGGTATGAGTTGCACTGGAGGTGAACTTGACTGGACGTTTATAATGCAAACATAGTCTTGAAAAATTAAGTTTATAATGCAAACACTCTTGGGAGGTTGATTTGATACATACCCTTTCATAATATTTGATTAGGTTTTATTTCAAATGTGAATTTACTATGGTGTCATCTTTGCAATCTAGAAGTGTTTCAAGGTTCAATAATTTTGTTTCATTTTGTAGTGATGCAGTCACTAGAAGATAAATAAATGCAAATAAAGAAAGCAAGGAAGAGCCACGTATGTGATGTAAGAGATCAAACAAAGTGCCTGGAGGGGTGAGCAAGAAAGAAAGAAAGGCGAAAAAAACCTGTAGCATAAAGGGAAATAGAATGGAGTAAAATATATATAAAGCCATTTTTCCATCTCATTCACGTCAACATATGATTCTCCCTTACATTATAACTTCAAAGGCCTTAATGTAACCAGTATTATTTATTATTTCTTTGTAAAGCTCAATTACTTCCATCATTTCTTTTGGGACATCTGTACTTACTTCATTAGAGCTTGCAGCTGAGACATATTTTCTTGACATCTGGCCAGGTCTTTTTTTTGTCTGTTTGTTTTTCATTTTTTTGTTTCTGTATCTCACAGTTGTTCAAGGTTAACCTAAAAATCAAATGGTATTCATCTCACCAAATTCCACAGGTTTAATTTTAGGATGGACTATTCACTTGATTTCTGTGGAAATGGTAATGTACTCTCAGAGTATGACCATCCTGAATTAAGCATCACACAGGTTAGAGGGATTGTCTTCTGAAGGCACCTACCTCTGCCACTGTTTCCATGGGATGAAATTTAGCTGTTCAGTGTTTAGTGCCATTTGAGATGCGCTAAGATCGATCCTAGCTGGTTTCCGGCTGCTATTCTGCAGAAGCATGCGTCTCCCACAAGGCCTGAGTCATATTGGCCAGTTGTGTATTAGTCTCTTGGGTAACTTAACACATCTAGAATCGCATTAGAAAGATTCCACATCCAGTCATATATTATGAAGTCCTATTTACCTTTTGTTTACGTGT
The DNA here is from genome assembly GCF_000703405.1 of Apaloderma vittatum. Taxonomy (NCBI): domain Eukaryota; kingdom Metazoa; phylum Chordata; class Aves; order Trogoniformes; family Trogonidae; genus Apaloderma; species Apaloderma vittatum. Next base: position 9,834 of record NW_009726447.1, on the reverse strand, counting down.
CATGATGATTAATTTATCCTTATGCTGTTATATTTGTGCTGGTTTTGGAGGCAACTTATCACAGAAGAACAGAACATGATGTCATGGCTCAGATCTTAGAAAAGCTGAATCAATTTGTGCAGGTAACAAGAGGGCTGAGCTTCGGCTAGCTAAACTGATGCATTTTGCACCCTTTAAGATGTCCTGGGTTATCTCACCTGGCACTTAAGAAGTTATCTTCACTGCACATGTGCCAGAATGATATGGAAGTCTCAGGGATTTTGCTGCCACCAAAAATCACTGAGACACCTATGGTTAGGGACTTGACATCTCTACATTTCTACATCTTGGCATCTTTACATCTCCACCAGACCCAAACCATCTAAATTTTGGGACTTAACTAAGAATTTGAATTTACGTCGGTTGAAAAATCAAACCAGAAGAAATGGCTGGTGAGAGGGAGGGGATCGGGAGAATCTAGTTTTGTCACAGAATTTTAAGACATTATGTTATATGTTCAAAAAGTTTTCCAGATCCATGGCCACTGAAACTGAAAAGCATGGCAAGTATATTGCACTGAAGAGCTAGCTGTAACTTTTAATTTATTTTCTAATATATAAAGACATCATTTAAAAAAGTTAAAACCAATGGAAAATTTGCTTTAGACAGACAGAGACTGGACGTATCTGAAGCCTTTTGCAACATCAGCAGATATTGTTGCGCGCCTTTCTATCCTCACCAGAGCTTGCCATCAGCCACCTCTCTACCTTACTGGCAAAATGGCATCACAGATGCCAGCGAGGATTAAGATAATATTTTTTAAAAAGTTGTCACTAATAACCATCACAATTCCTAAAACATCACAAAGGAAAATGGACAGTAATAATCCTAGCAATACACAAATCTTGGCACCAGCAGAAATCTGAGTTCATCTCACTCCCATTTAGGTTCTTGGAGCCAAATATCCTTGCTCTAGCTCTTGCTCCTGAAGCCAATAGAGAAGTCTATTGGGGACTCCAAGACTTTCAGCTTTCTGATAGTGTGGTTTTTTCACTGACCTAGCAATTCATCCTAAAAACTGATGTGAATGAAAGACATAAGCAGAGGCTGGCAAGAAGAAGAAAAGATGGCTGAGGCATCTGAAGATTAAATAAACCAAACCAATATAGCTGCACCTGCTCTAGTAGGAAAACATAAAATCCCAGTGCTTTAATCCTGTGACAATAGTAATGAGGGAAGAAAATGTCACCAGATTAAGCTACTGCCAAAGGTGTGGCAAGTAGGGAAAAGAGACTGGAAGGAATATTAACCCACATTGTCATTACACTGTTAACTGGTCCTTCTCAAATGACACTAGTTTTTGTCTATGTTATGAGATTGTTATGTTCATTTCCAAGGTCTAATCAACAGCCCTAGAAATTACATTCACAGCATCATGTTTTCAGACAGATTTTCTTAGTGCTCTTCCCCTGGAGAAGGTAGCTCTGTTTGTGTGTGTGTGTGTAAGTGCACATGTACACACATAACACGTACGTGTGCATGTTTGGCTGGGGTCTACCCAGAGAGAAAGTGTTTTCTCAATATTTCTGAACACTCTCAACATTTTCACACATATGGGACACACAAACACCATATACAATTTCATAAAACAAGGCTATGAAAAGGGATGGCATATAGAATGAAGTATGATATGCTAGATAGTCCTTATTCAATGAAGAGTGAATTTAGGTCTAACTACCAGATGGCAGAGCTGAACACAGGAAATCCATATGTGTGATGGCAGCCAGGGACAGCCGTTGACATACTTGCTTTTCCAGCCAAATGCCTTAGCAGATGCAGAGTTTTACACTTTAACATTACAATATGGCACTAAAACCCAGGAGGAGAGGTATCTGCAGAAATCAAAGGCAATTTAAAGGGACACTGCTGAATTCTGTCCTCTTCTCATCACTTGTGGAGGGCTAAAGGAGTGAAAGGGATGTATATGTTTTCTTTTTTCCCAAGTTTTATGCCACTCAACTTTTTTTTCTCATGATCAGACAAGGGTGATAAGGAGAGAGGGAGAAACCAATGGTTCAATTCAACAGTTCTGGGGCTTTGTTTCATTGTGCTGCAACACTGTTTAAAAAATGCCCAAGTGCTCTCTCATTTAAGTGATACAGACACTTAGCAGTCTAAGACTTAGTAAATATATATGTATATATATATGGTGAAGATACTTAAGTATTTTTCTGAAGCTGATAATTTAGCTTTTATCTCAGTTTTTTTTTGTATTATTATTTTATTTTATTTTACTTTATTTGTTTTGCATTTTATTTTATTTATTTTGTTTTATATTTTATGCCATATCGAGAAAGTAAAATTACTCTGTATATTTAGTACAGAAGTTAAAAAATCCTACTAACTTACATATGGAATGGTATTTCTTTGTCAAACATATTTCTGTTAAATGTAAGAAGACGGTCATGTAGAGATCAATGTCCACTTGCAAGATCAGGCACAGTGTGTCTTTAGAACACTATTTATGTTGAAATCCTAGCACCATTTAAGGCTGTAGCAAAATTTCCATTTCTTTTACTAGGACTAGGGTTTCACCCTTAATCTCTTTGTGACTCTCTACCTTCTTCTCAGACTTTTTTTTCTTGTTTACTTAGATTATAAATTTTTAAGGGCAGAGATTTTCTTCTGCTATGTATATCTACCAAAGCTAATGTACCAGGGCTGAAATCTCTATTGGAGTTTTTAGGCATTATTTAACCAGTAATAATAGTATAAAAATTATATCCTTGTAGCTGCAACTGGTGTTTCTAAGCATACTTAGATATGTTCACTCTTACTAAAATTATAATATATTTTACTATCACTTCAAAAGATGACTGGTACAAATAGTTCACCTTTTTACCTTCTTATTTGTGCCAGGTAATCTCGTGACTCTACTTAAAAAGGGTATGTAAAATTAGAAAAAATAAATGTATGAATATCAACTTTTGGATTGCTGGCTAAATAAATGGTTAATTTTTCCTTTTTCATCAGCACAGCATGAGCATGCTGGTGAAAGTCTTATTGGTGGATGAAAAAAAGGTAAATAAACCTACTGAGCTTTCCAGAGAAAAAGGCTGAGAAACTGGGAGTGATTTGTTTAGTATTGAACGTGAGTCAAAGAGAAAGGAGCACTCGATAACTGCAGTACTTGTTTCTCCATGCACTTTCATATAAGACAAGGAAACACTGGAAAATATTTAAAAATATTACAGGAGTTCTGTATCTGAACTTCTGTATACGAGATGGTACTGGCTTTATTGAGAGACAACTCTTAGGATAGATTTTGATTCACTGTACATTTCATTTGTACTTGTGGCTCTTGTTAGCAATGGTTTTAGGGTGCAAAAACATTTTAATAGGAAGCTATTGCATACAGGAATAAAATTAGAATTTAAAACAATTCAAATACTTGCTGAGAAGCTGAAAAAAAAAAAAAAGTGAACTTATTGGAATATTTAATATGACCAGCGGAAATGGTTAGCTGAATGGTTCCCTCACTACACTCAGGAGAAATTTTATTTCAGATGGAAAAAAAAAACAAAGTTACCTGCTTCTCTACACTGATGACAAAGAGAAGTCAGAATAGCTAGTTTGGGTGGATGTCTAAACTCTAGACGATGAAACTTAACCTAAGGGTCTTTTGGATCAGGTCATAAGATATTGCATTCTAGTGCCATAACATACCTCCAATATTTAAACACAGTTTTCAATTGATTTTGAAAAGATGCTCCTCAAGAAATCAGTGTCATGCTATTGCCCTTGTGCATAAACATGCTCTTAACTAACAAAGTGAGGTTTATAAATCTGGAGACTGATAGAGAAGGCTCACCATACTAACAAAGGTTCTTACCGAGAGCATCCCTAAAACATGTCCATCCTCCACCTGAGAGAGATGTGCTGGCTGACTAAAAGACTTTATCTACTCCCAGTCTTATTATTTTAGGAAATTAATTCCTTTATTAGCTTTTGGATTAAATAAATAAAGAGGATACAATTTCATTTTCAATATTGTCATAAGCCTTTCCACCCAAATGAAAAGGAAACAGTTTCTGATTTAAATATATCTAATATCCTGTAGCATCCCCCCTCTGTGCCATTTACCTGTGGAAATGCTAAAAATGCAATCCACACTGTTATCTTAGCATGATGCTAACTCATGAAAGCATATAGAGTTTAACTCTAAATTCTATTGGTTTTGTGATCTGCTGGATTAGGAGTGCTGAGAAATCTGAATTCTATATTGTTTTTTTCTTTATACAAAATTTATTAGATAGAAGATAATCAGTAACATTCTAAAATCTGAGAAAAAAAAAAACAAAACCAAATAAGAATCAGAAGACATGTTATCAAAAATATGCACTTTTTACTGAAAAAAAAAAATATTTTCCTGAAATATGGTCTCTTTAAACAGCTATTTCTGCAGGAAGTTTAAATCTATGTGGGTTTTTACTAAGTTTCTGGAAGGTATTTAAAGTAAAATTAGAGATACATCCGAATGGACATTGATAGAGTACCTACAGATTTAAAAAGGGAAACAGAAGAATGAAATACTGTCAAGATACCTAAGAAACAGAACAGCAGAGTTATTTTATTTGAAGTTATTCTGTTGCTGTTGTGAGGTCAGTTCGATAATAAGAAAGGATGAAAAAGAGTTTTTCAGAAATTGTTTAAGTCTAAGTGAGACAACAAAGCAGAGTTATTGCATCATGAAAACAAAATTACTTTGATTTCAAGGCATTTAAAGGAGATACAGAATTTGTCCTGTTAAGCTCAAAAGAGCTAAGTAGGCTGCAAGTCACAGAAGAAATGGGCTCTATAAATATATTTCCCAATACAGTAAAGCCTGTATATAAAACAGTTCATTTGTAATACTCTATGAAATAGTGTAGCTTTTTGGTGTGTTCAGTGAGAGGTAGTGTAATATAGAATTGTTGGCCAAACAAATTGCTTTCTCTGTTAAGGTTCCTCTGCACAATTTGACTATTGGGATACACTAAAGAAGTCAAATTATACTTTTCTTTCTTCCTTGTCTAATGACAAAATTTAATGAATAGGACACAAAAGTGACTGAATATGCTTTTTTTTTTTTTCGTGTACACTGAGGCAAACGAATCAAGAATCATGTCTGATTCTGAATAAACTCCTCAAAAAGATAGAATATATTTTTAAACTAATTGGTGTTTGGCCAAAACAGTACCTTTTTATTTAGTTCACCAAGCAAATTATTCATGTTTATGGGCTGAAATAAAAAGAGAAATAAAGAATTTCTGCAGGCAGATCATTTTCCTTTGGTCTGTCACAAGGACCTGCATTTCTCCTGGAAAACGTCTGCCCCAGTTCTCTGGTTCCTCTATCAGTAAAACATTAATCCAGGGTAGTTAACAGTAACACTATGAGTTTAATGGAAATCCATTTTGTACTAGACAATTAGTTTTGATGAGAATGAGAGAACGTACCCCAAACAACGATACACACTCCTTTAGCATCATCACATGTGACCACTTTGTCAATAACACAGCAGGAAATATTTCACATTTTCTCTTACATTATTTCAAACACTCTTCACCAAGGGACCTGAGAGCATCATAAGAACAAAGGTTTGTGTTACAGCATGCAAAAGTCCATACACAAAATATAACAAAACAAAACACTCAATAATCAAACCTACCTTCTTTGTTCGAGAATTATCTACATCATTTCTATGATGACTTAGAAAGGCATTCATATTTTCTTCTAGCTTTGCTGAGCTTTTTACTGATAAATATTTCCTTATAACTGCTTTATAATATGAAGGGAAGCAGAAAGAAAATGGAAGGAAATAGAGCAGAGAGAAATAGGAAAGCAGAGAGAAGAAAGAATAATATATATTAATTATTCCCAGTTATTTTATTTGTTGTTTGGCAACTGATACTGGAGGCTGTTTTATATGTGAATAATACTTTGCAAGACTCACATTAACCATGAATTTTGTGTCTCAGGTCCTAAAATCTGCTTTAGAGGAGGGTTAGAGCAAGAAAAAGAAGAAAACCCATAAGGACTTGGTAGAGTTATCAAAGGCTGTAGATAAACTCCCTGAATAGCCAAGTGCAAGGACAAATCACCTGATTGATCTTATAAAAATCATCTGATCGATCTTATATGATCATTTGTATTCTGCCCAGTCCTGCATTGCATGTGTTCCTGGCCACATCCTGACAGATACATGTCTCTTGGTTGATTATAAATCTTCAGCAGCGATAAAAGGGATTTTTGATAAGGTAATAACTGACCTATCTCTGGACCTTCAATCATGTCCTCTGACAATGTACTACAAGGAGAATAAGATACTCTGAGACGTGATTTTCCAAAATGACTTCATTAAAGTGTCTAGGATTTCTGGCCTAAGGTCTTTGTAACAGGATGATAAGTAACTCCTGGATGGTCATAGAAAATTGTCTTTTTATAATTTCTGCTGGATGTCTACAATTACTACAGTGAAGTTTAACTTAACTGCAAATTTGGATCTTTATCATTACATAGATTGGGTGAAGTGATGTGGTCATCAGGATTAGATTCTGAGTTAAAGGAATCACTGCTTTCTCCATTTGCCAGCTTCATGGAGACGGCCAGAAGGATTTTGGTGCCAATAGCAGTCCAAATTAGCAGTAAGGAAAATGGTAGGAATTCAGATTTCCTTGTTTAGACTGCTCTCCTTGCCTAGGCTGCCCCTGCTTCAGTCTCAGTTCTTTTTAGCCTGTCTCAAGAACAAAGGGGGAAAAAAAATGGAAAATAAAATGTCAGACTACAAGAAGAAAATTCAATTACTTCAGCCCTCAATCATGCCTACAAATAAAAGAAAGCAGATCAATAGATTTTGCTGTAATGTTGTCCATTAGGTGTTTTTCCTTCATGCTGTATCACTGTGAAGATTTCTATTTCCCAGGGATATATGTAAGAATTCACTGTATAGTGTGGGGAACTGACAAGAAGCAGGAACAAGGTCAATAGCACTGATCTGAGGAACTTTTCTTTGTACGATCACTTGATTTTTAAATATTAAATTTCTACGTTCTAGTGAGATTATGGATGTAAAAGCTGTGCACACAAACTCTCGCATTAAGCGTGCACTCTATTTCCACAGCTCCACTCTCATTCCTTGCTGTCAAGGACAAAACGGCCATCTAGTCTGAAACCTTATACCATGTGGGTAATAGAGTTTCTCCTACAGACTTTTGTGCCAATCCAAACAAATTAGGAAGAAGAAAAATGACCAAGGAGTGAGGTTCTAGTGTCAAACCTGGGGAAGGTGCTCTAGTCTCTGCTTCTTCCTAGACCTCCTGGTGAAGGTCGTTCAGCCGCTCATTGCCTAAGGTCCTTCTACGCAGACATTCAAAGCTGCATTTCTTGAGAAATGTATTTGAAAGGTATATATAAAAGGCAGTGCTGATTGTGAGGTAAATTGATTTTTTATGGAGGACATTACTCAGAAGCGGTAACCTAATCCCAGACTCATTAGCCCGTCCCTGCAATCAGTTTAATTAGACTTGAAAAAAAGGTGACTTCTCAGTTTGGATAGACCTCATGCTTTCAGAATACAAGCTAATATGTTCACAGAGTAAACTAGCCTATTTGCAGCTAGTAAACTTAGATGGATGCACAACTGAACTTCTGATACACTATTAATGTATGGGAAAACTTGTAAGAGGGAGATCATATGAGCAGCTGAGAGCAACACAGAACTCTTCAGTGCTTTAAGGAAGTATGTAGCTCATATGCAAAATCTTCAAATAATGAAAAAATCACCTTAGCATTCTTGTAGGCTATTACAATTGTTAATAATTCATCATAATTAATATGAAGTGATATTAATATTGTTCTAATACTTAATATTATCTGATGAATATTAATTACATTTAATTATGAGTAATTACTAACTAATATACTGGTTAAACCTCTTACAATAGCTTTGGATTTCACAGTTACCTTTTTTTTTCTCCCAAAGACCTCCTGAAGCCTGAGTGAACTTTTACCGGTTGTGCTCTTCTGGAGAACCACATTATTCTTCTCACATATGGATCACAACTATGAGTGAACCCCATGTAAAAGTAAATGCAGAATGTTTTCTAACCCATTTTATGTAGAACACATGTAATTCCTCTACCTTTCATTTCCTTTCCCAGTTAGATCTAGTCCTTGTGCACTTTTTAACTGTTTGCAGAAATTTAATTTTAAAATTAATTAATTAGTTAATTAATTAAGATCCAAAATTACAGTTGTTAGTGTTACCAGTATGATGTTTTGCCATGAGAAATTAAACTCCCCATAGTTTTAGACATACATTAAATAATTTATCTTGTACATAATCTAATAATTGAGCACTGGCTAATACTTTGTGAATAGAGCATCCCACCAACTTTTAGATTTCATTGAAAAATTGACCTTGTGTGGCAGTTAATCATATTTGATGTCTTGTTTCCACCTGCAATAAACTTCTTATTTCTGTGCTCTGAAACTACACAAATTATGAAGCCTTATATCTACCTTTTCTTCTCACTTTTTCCATTGTTTTTATTTCTTATTTTTGTCCCCCATCCATGACCTATAAATAGCGAGATGGAATAGTATTTTGTACTGGCTGCGACACGTGGGGAGATTAAAAAAATGCCAAACATCAGAACAGTGAATGAGTAATTATAAGTCATAGTGAAAGCAAAAATTGTGCCATGTTCCATCCTCTTCTCATTCCATGCTTACTTACAGTTTCTGATGGGGGAAAAAATAAAAAAAATATAATAAAAGATCCTCCACTCTGAATAATCCAGTCAAAACTGCTTTTATACTGAAATGCCCTAAGGCTGTCAAAAAAGGACCTTGAATGGCATCTGGAATGAGCCATTATCCTGGCAATGGTTTGGCATATCCCAGGACGGTATGTATTAGCATATCCCTGGATAGTAGAAGTTATCATATGCCTTAGTAGCACAACTTGCAGATTTTGGATTGTGTTCACGAGAACAGATTTTTCCAACAAGAAACTTGCCAAAGGCTTGATATAAAAAGTACTTATGCCTAATGTCTGTCATTCCATCTATGCCAGTTCATTCTTCCTGGGCTGGACTGGATCCACCCTGGCACCTGAAATGCTGTAAACAAAGTCACAAGCTACTGAAGACATTGATATGACCTGTGGTTTTTTTACAGGCAGTTGTCATAATGATGGTGCCTTTATGTACCATATCATGGCTGACCAGTGATCTGGGATTGCCTTACATTTTTATAGACCTGTTTCTTGCAAAAAGCCTTCAAAATGCCTTATAATTTGAATATATCATGAGTCGTCATCTCTGTGAAAGAACACAGCTGCTGGTAAGACTTCATTTGATGAATGGATATAAACGCATCCTGAACTTTAAAGCATATATTCGTATGTTGTAAAGCACTTACAGTCATACACATAACTGGGAAGCAAATACTTCTTTGACATTTCAAAACATACCAGAGTAATAAATTGGCAAATCAAAGAAATTCTGCCTAGACTATGAGAAATTTTATCTTTGTGGGAAAGGAATGGATTTACTGAGAGATCGACAGATCTATTTCAGAGATTTTCAAATTATTTTTATAGCCCTCAGACATCTTGGGGTCTGTCATTCTATTTACCCAATTATAAAAGGTCTTTGTATAGATCTTAAGGCTTTAGCTTTCTTCTAGACCTTTTTAATATCCAAATACAGAAAATAAATGGCATAAAGACCAAAAAGAAGTTCACACCTTATTACATTATGTTCATTCACAGATTGTACTGGGTAATCATGGGTTAACGATGGGTAGCTT